>NW_013666215.1:304081-331603 GCF_000517525.1 Limulus polyphemus
TGCGCGAAATTCCAAAAAACAAACAATTATCCTAAATAGCTTAAAGTTTGTAACAGTATATTTATACTTAATTTTATTGCTCTTTGAACTGTGTCTAACAAATAATTTTCCCATAAAAATTGTAATTTGCTTGATGAACATGCAGCTCACATTACTGCAATGAATTACTTAATGCACAAGCTGTTCACAAGCTTCTCCTGTGAGAAACTTTTATTATTATCATTATTTTTTTTTATCCAACCTAATCTAACTTTACTTAACCTAATAATTTGCTAATTTTGACATTTTAGTTACATTCATAATAATAAATTAAGAATACACATGAAAAACAAGAAATGTAGTGCATACGTATCTCTTCTTATTTTTTGCTATCAACTTTTGATGAAATTTAAGCATAGTTTTTAATACTAATGGTAGTCCTGCAATAAATAAGTTTTTATTTAATTGAATAATGCACATAATAACATAGAATAATAAAATGCAAAAATCTAACAATTATAATTTTTCTGGCTTTCTAACTATACAATTAAAGCTTCTAGAAATTCAGCGAAACTTTTTGATTTGAATCCCGTGAGAAAGAAGTATAGAACTGGAGGTGATACAGACAATTCTTTCTACAGAAAGTCATGTAACATAATATGCTATTTGATGGATTAAAACTTTGGCTTTCTATTGGTTATAAATAATATGGGATAAAATGTCAGAGAAAACTATTGGCAATTTGTAAAAGAGAGGATGTGGCAAATCGGTCTGATTTTCTAGTGTATGCCTCTGTAAACAAATACGATTGAAGAGTATAAATATTTTGCATGAGTAATATCTATATTATAATAAGTAATTTACATTAAAATTACATACGTCTTGAAGGGGTGGTAAATAAATTAGATAAGAGGGAAAACCTCAAGAGTAAATGTTACAGCTCTCATACTAGGGGAGATTTTTTAAAATATTTCCTTACAAAATTAAGAATGTAAAACTTAAATAACATTAAAATTTGATTTATTAAATACATTTTAATGCCAAGTTTATTCATATACATTGATAATAAAGAAGTTAATTTAAAGGGTTAATTTGTACAATGTCTGGTACTCATTTTCTACAAAGTTGCTATTTCATTAATTCTTATATAATAGGATAAACATGTTGAAAAACAGACTTGGATAATAATATTTTGAAGAAAATATGGAGTATAAACATTTGACCCAACAATAAACTGATATTCAAGCAGTTTGAAACTATATGCCATTTTTACAATAATACAGCTTGGAAACTATGCATCTCTTATCACAAAACAGTTTGAAACTATACTCTCTTCTTACAACAATTCAACTTGGAACTATACATCTCTGACCACAAAACAATCTGAAACTATGCATCTTTTACCACAAAACAGTTTGAAACTATACTCCCTTCTTACAACAATACAGTTTGGAACTATACACCCTTCTTCCTGCTAAATGGTTTGTAACTATATCCACTTCTTACCACATAACTGTTTAGAACTATATACACTTCTTGCCACAAAACAGTTTGGAACTATATACACTTCTTATCACAGAACTGTTTAAAACTATATACCCTTCTTTCCACAAAACAGTTTGGAACTATATACACTTCTTACCACAACTGTTTGGAACTATAAATGTTTTTATCATAAAACAATTTGGGACTATACACCCTTCTTACAACAAAACAGAACAGTTTGGAACTTCACATGCTTCTTACTACAGAATATTTAAGAACAGTGCTCCCTTTTTTACTACAAAATAATTTACAACTATATGCTCTTTGTATCACAAAACAGTTTGAAACTATACACTCTTCTTACCAAAACAGAAGTAATAAAACAAGTAGTATATATGCACCAAATAAGTATTAGCTAATAAAACTGAGCCATGGCTCATATTTTATAATGTGCATAATTGTGGCTGTTTAAGTTTATTTGTGCCCACTGCTTGCTGTTTTTTACATTTAATTTTGTGTTTCAACACACATCAGCATTTGTAACACACCTTGAATTATTGCTAACAATATTAGAAACATTGTTCATTGCAGATTTTAAAATGTTAGAACTGCATTGTATAAAGACAGGTAAAATGCATATCTGAATTTTAAATGGAAAGTCTGCTTAAAAATTTGCAAAATTCTGGATATGTTCAAGGTCTTATTGTAAATATAATTAGGAGGGATAGTATATTTTATTGAAACATATGTAAAATATTCTTGGAATTTTCTTCCGTTTAATAATCCGAGAAAAGTGGTTAAATCTTACAAGAAACTGAATGTACATATGAAGGAAACATTTATTGAAACAGCTACGTACCAGTACAAATCTTTTAAGTTGTTAATTCTTGCAGAATACTTCTCCGAAACTCACAGATCATCTAAGTATGGTCAAGTAACTTGAATGCATTTTATAATACTAAATTTTGATGCTATTCATCAAATATTCTAGTCTGATGTATCATTTGTTGTTAAAACAAGAGGGAATCCTCAATAGCCATAGCACTTGAAATTATTTTAGGTAGGATTAGAGTAAATTAATCTAAGAGACTTTTTTTCCTTTTTATTAGATATATTTTTGAACACCAGCAATACCAAGTGTGGAGCGCACTTATACCTGATTCGATTTTATTATTCATCAGGATCTTTATCAGTCTACCATCAAATTGAAATTCTTTTAGGCAGGATTAGAATAAACTAATCTATGAGACCTTGGGCATGATCAAATACACTAATCGAAAAAAGTTTGACCTCCTGGCTCGTTATTGCATAATACACCAGTAAATGTGTTGTATGGTACATTAGTAAATGCACCCCCCAGTGGCACAGAGATATGTCTGCAGAGTTACAGTGCTAGAATCCGGGTTTTGATACCCGTGGTGGGCAGAGCATAGATAGCCCACTGTGTAGCTTTGTGCTTAATTGCAAAACAAACAAACATTAGTAAATGCACTACTAGGTAAGTTTTGTATTAATCTGTTGTTTTGTTTTCAAAAACCATTTTCACAATAGATATAAATAAAGTGTAGTTGTTTTCTCTTTCTTCTCATAAAACAGCTAATGTTAAATGCTGCATATGAATTTCAAGAGTCTTCTAATTATGTTTTATTATTTGAGAGTTGCTATCTTAGTATTGTCCCCAAGATTTATATAAATATATAATTAATTTTACTAGTAAGCCTGCAACCGATCTCCATATCAACTGCTGATACTGATTTGATCTAAAGAATTCACTGATGTTTTTCTTATCTGATTTTTAAGAAGATTGGATCAGTAACTTTGTTTATCTATGAAAATACAGAATACATTCATGTGCCTTTGTGATGGAGGGGGTGCAATGTATCCAGAAATGAGGTCAATTGTGGATAAGCGAAAATAACTTTTGGTGACCATCAGTTGAGGTTACGTCCTGATAGATACTGATTGATTTTTGATTTTTTTAAAAAAGATAAAGGTATTTTGAACATAGTTTTATTTGCCATAAAATATCCTAACATCACTCGTAAAGTGCCTTTATTTCTGGTATTCATAACTATTACTAGGTTCAACCTCCCCCTTCCAGTTTTCATCGCAGGGAGGTTTGTTATATGGCTTAATCGATGAAGAAATACTAAGTGTACATGATTTACAACATTTTGCAGTTGACTGAAGGTTCTTGGACCAGCATTCCACTTTTAGTCCTTTTTGTAGTCTGATAAGAGTATGATTTATTTGAAGATGAGTTTTGAAGCTTGATGCACACCACTAGTATATATACAATAGGGATGTCTGGACATGCAGATTATCAAAATCTGATCTCGATATTGGCCGATCATGGGCACATCAACACTGATCTGATATTTCACTCAGGTCACAGGCTTATTGAATAGCTACTAAAGTGGTTTCAATTACTTGCATGAAATGGCAAATGCCTTTTTTTTAGCTCATTTTCCTCTTCCCCAATTCATATACCATCTGGCCAGGTGGTTAGGGTGCTCAACTCGCAATCTGAGGGTCGCGGGTTCGAATCTCCACCCCGCCAAACATGCTTGCCCTTTCAGCTGTGAGGGCATTATAATGTGACGGTCAATCCCACTATTCGTTAGTAAAAGAGTAGCCCAAGAGTTGGTGGTGGGTGGTGATGACTAGCTGCCTTCCCTCTAGTCTTGCACTGCTAAATTAGGGATGGCTAGTGCAGATAGCCCTCATGTAGCTTTGCGTGAAATTCAAAAAACAAACAGTCATATACCATCTAATCTTGAAATGGTTCTTTTAAAGTTCCTTGATTATTTGTACTCTTAGCCTCCAAAATCTAGCAAGGTAACTGACAGGTGAACAAACTCAAAGTACATTTACAATAAGATATTGTTTAGTTATGTGTGCTCTATTATAAAGTGGGTTTCAATACATTTCTGGCCTGACATAGCCAGGTGGTTAGGTTGCTCGACTTGTAATCTGTTGGTCGCATTTTTGAATCCCCATCCCACAAAACATGCTCACCCTTTCAGCCATGGGGTGCATTATAATGTTATGGTAAATCCCACTATTCATTGGTAAAAGAGTAGCCCAGGAGTTGGCAGTGCGTGGTGATGACTAGCTTCTATCCCTCTAGTCTTTCACTGCTAAATTAGGAATGGCTAATGCAGATAACCCTAGTGTAGCTTTGTAAGAAATTCATAAGAAACTAACAAACAATTCATTTTTAACCTTGTATCACAAACATTTCCAGATTAGGCCTTTCGAAAAAAAATATATATATATTTTTAAAGTGTGAAAACAAGGATGATAACTGGATAAGATTATTTGATTTAAAAAATTACAGAATGAAGATAATTTTATTCATTGCATTTTATAGCAATAATTTATTCACGCATTGTTTACCTGTTGTATAACTAGCTAATTTGTTTGCTATAAATTAATATCTGATTCTGGAATTTTTCCATAGCTGCAGTCCAATTCTAAGCCTATTTTGTTAATATTTACTGCAATAAAGAGCTCACAGTCAGTAGGCTTGCATATTTTTTATTAAGAAAGTACTTTGTATGTTTATAACCTTTTCAGTTCTAGTATGAACAGTTGTTGAAGTTGTATACAAATGTTTTTTTTTTTTTTCTATATTTATACTTACACTTTACCTCCATGGTTTCATTACACACGTTTTCACCAAAACATTTTGTTAACATGATTCATTTATCATTGCACATGCTGGTGATTATTTATATTCTACATATTATAATCTGAGTCAGTTCCATAATCTTTTATCCTGTCATAGTTTTGTCAGCCATTCTAACATACATATGAAATGATGCTGAAAGCTAAATAGATTGTTGTTATAGTATTTGAAAAGTTTGAAAATAAATGTTTTTTTTTGTAAAAAATATGTTCACTTTGTTTTTATGGATAATAGATAACTTTAACGTGTTTTGTATTGTTTAATGTTTGAGATGCTTTTAACCAGAGAAAAAATAATGATTCCCTAATGTCACTAAACATTATGAGAAAAAAATGCTTATTTCCATTAGAAACTTTGGTGCTAAAAATATATAAAACTAGATGTAAATCTTATATAATTAGTCTTTCCCATTGGTAAAAAAGAGAGAGTATTGTCATAAGGTTTTAGTGTATTTTATCACAATAAATTAAGATATTGTGAGAACACCATATTTAATATTTTTAATTGGAAGTGATTCAGTACCATGTGTAAAAGTATTTTTCTTAAGCTTTTAACTTGCAATTTTAAGGATTTTTTTTTATTACTTTTTTTTAGGGCATTGAAGGTGATCTTATCCTCAGCAAGCCTCTTGTGGATCCATATGGACCTCGTACATTTGTTATTGATGAGAGTGCAGGTCAGGCTTGTTTCTTTGTTGGCTTGTAATAGGTTATTAAGTTAAAATTGCATTATGCAGATATATACAGGCTTGTTTCTTTGTTGGCTTGTAATAGGTTATTAAGTTAAAATTGCATTATGCAGATATATACAGGTGAGACAAGTGCAGCTTAGTGGTTAGCATGTGTAACTGTGGATAAAAGGTTCTGTAGTTTGTGCCCCATTACTGCCAAAAGCAAAAATCATGATACATGCTTTGAGGCTGCGAGTGTATTATAAAAGTGATGATAAAATTCCAGTATTCCATTAAAGTAGCTTATGAGTTGACAGCAGGTGGTGTTGATAAGCTGCCTTCCCTCTTGTCTAACATTTCAAAATTAGAGATGTCTAGAACAGATAATTCATTAGTTGCTTTGCATGAAAATTAATCAAAAAAATATGCAGACAGGGTTTAAGGCCATTTTGATGTCTTTATATGTACTGCAGCATTTCTAGGGATTCTCTAGAATTAAAAAAAAAAAGACTTTCACATCTTTTTTGATTTGTATGTGAAGCTGGAATTTTATTTTCGTTCTTGAATAAACTTATATATATATTTACATGACTTTTCTCCAACAAACACATAAAAAAATGAAATTGTCTTAACCAGAGCCTGATCTGTCTTTTCCATATTTTAAACATCTATCCTTTTGTGTTGATGTCTTTATAATGCAGCACAAAGAAATCAGAAGCTTTATCATATCATTCCCCAAATATAATCTTGTCAACTTCAATAAAATCATTTCTTACTCTTCTTTTTTCACGAGTAAACAAGAGAACTTAACCTATCCCCAAGATATAACCTTTTCACTCCTAGAATTATCCTAGTAGCCTTCCTCCGAACCCTTTCCAATAAGTCAGTAGCCTTTCTCAGATAAGTAGACTTTAAATGTATGTAGTATTTCAAGTAAGTATAACTGCTAATGTATTTCTTTTTTTCTGACAAGCATGCAATATAGGAAAAAGTTCTAAGAATCTTTTTTAGTGTGGATTAGTTTTTGTAATTTTTGGTTTGCTGGCCATACAGCATTGGTGCACAGTATAAATGCAATTATTTTGAATGTATTGCTAGCTATTAAATCACAAAGTTTATTAACTTTTTGAGTTGTGTCGCACTGGATACGTATTATTCATAATTTACTTTAGTTGCTTACATATTTCAGTATCAAGTTTAATTCAATTGAGCTGTACTAGCTTCATTTGTAAAACCTTGTCAAACTTGTTTTGTTGTTGGCTCCTAAATGGGTAATGAATCAAAATTACCTTCTATGTACTTATACAGGTTATAACTTTAGTTTTGTGTCACCGTGTGGTCATATGAGTGGGTGGAAATGTCATCAACGTCATTTATGACATCAGTGTCAGTCACGCATCTGAAATGAATATTGTGAATATTGCAAGTGGTTATTTTAAAGAAATTATTATTCCAAGGGAAAAAAAAGAGTATTAGATAAATGTATTGGTTCTCCTTGACATTTTTGTAGTTAATTTCCAAGATTCTGTGTATTCTGTGGTGAATTTTGCTTTGTATTAGTTTTTTCAATTACCTTGAACAATATTATCATGTATTGATGAAATAAAATCCACTATAGGTTAAACTAATGTACCTGGTCAGCTGAACATTTTTTCTAGTTTCCAATCCCAGTCATGTATATATGTTTATATACAACATCATTTTTATGGGTATATAATTTATTTCTCTTTCAAGAAAATCAGTAGATAGTAGCGGGTGTTGCGGTACAGCAATACGAAATGAGTATTGTATTGTGAAGCCATGATATGATTGAATGGATGCATTGTAAGATACGATACAATTTATATATCTTCACGAAATTTGGCAAGCTTTCAGTAAACATAAGTTTTTTTGTACAGAAAAAATCAGAATTTCTAATAAAGTATTTTTGCTTTATAAAAAATACTTTTCTCCATCTAAAAATACAAAAATTCTTTTGTGTAATTTCTAAAACCAACAAAATAAATGCCCAACTTTTTTTTTTTTGATAAACCTTCATATTTTATGTGCTTTATTCACTACCCTAATTTTATGTAAAGTTAGCTAGTTTGATCAGCCTCATAACCACCATAAAAAAATACAAAATAAATCAAAATTATAATTTTTTTTGGATTATGATTGTGCTTGTTTTTTGATAACTTACGCTTTGTAGAGTTTTATCTTCTACTATGGGTGATAGATAAATGAAAGGTAAAATCATTTAAACCACGATGACCTTCTGTTTAATCCTGCAGAATATAGGTCATTTTGATGTGGTAAAATTCGTTTTGTAATATTTTTTCTTATTTTATTAATTTTAACATTGTATAATGATAAGTTATGACAATGATATGATAAGTTTCTTATTTTAATTTTATTTCTATATTGTTAACTTGTTTTCTTTATTATAGATCCTTCACTAAGGGAACTTTTAAAGAGAATTTTACCTATTTGCAGTCATTACTCAGTTGTTGTTCGATTTATTGAAGGTAAGAGATTTTAATTTCATCTAACTGAATTTTTTGTAATTTTTTTGTGTCAAAATGTATGCCTTTTCAGATTTTTTCATAATAAAAAGGATGGTTCCTAATTTTTTATATCGTTGTAAGGCTTACCTGAGTGCTTAAGATTACTAGTTGGATATGTTATCCACTGTATTAGATTGGGAAGTAACTATGTAGTGAAAAGTAAAGATAATAAGCTGTGTGTGTGTTGCACAAGTTAAATCTCTCTAATACGTGTATAACATCCATTGCTGATTTTTCAGAACTTATGATTTGAACTTATGTTTCCATTTAATAAGTTCTGTGGGTCACTGTCATGAATGGTCAGCTGCAACTTGTTGGTTAGCATTTCTATCTAGACTGTGAATTTGAAGGTTCTTTGACATGAAAATTTGCTGTTATTTGGAGCTTTGATTGTGCTATAAAAGTGATAGTCAAATTCTCTTTGTGGAGCTTTGCATAAAATATTTTAAATAATCAGTTCTTTCATAATTGTATTTAATTTTTTGTGTACTTTTGAAAAAGTACTTGAAATGGCTATCTTCAGTTTGAAAGATATGTAAAAATGCTGTTAATAAAAGTTGATTTCAAGTAATCTTCAATATTATAGAATAAAGTTGGATTCTTACTGGGAATTGTAATTGAATAAAAATGTAAAAATTATTGTTATACATTTTATAATCAGCTATGATCTCTACTTTGTTACTCAGAATCCTGTTTTTTATAAAGTTTTTTAGGGGAATCTGATTGAGGTGTTTGAGATTGTTAAGAGAATTGATAGTGTTGGTGCATCATCTTTATTTTGTACTTAATGGTGGGAATGGTAGGCCTAGGAAGCAGAAATATAAATCTTGGCAGTGTGGGAGTCATCTTCAAACTAAGATAGTTTCTAATAGAGGAGTTGTCTGTTGGATTGGATTTCCTTTATATGTGGTGGAAGCATTAAATTTTAGGGAGTTTAAGGAAAAACCTGATAAATATTTCAGTGATAAAGGTTGGTTTTATTATTAGTTAACTTTAGTGGATAGGACAGCCAAGATGGAGAAAGAAGTCCCTTGTTGACCTTAAATATTATGTTATGTTACTTTGTTCATCTGGATGATATAGAGAAATCACAGTACCAGTATGGCCTAGTTAACCAAGCTCTAGCAGCAGCCATGAGACAGCTCTTCAAGGATTATTTTGTGCTTATTGCTCAATTAGAGCATCAACATCGTCAGCATGCACTGTCTCTTCAGAAAGTCTGGTTCTACCTCCAACCAAGTTTAAGAACAATGGAAGTCCTAGCTTCAATAGCAAATACAATTAACAAGGTATGTAGTATTTTTATGTTCCTATCCATTTAGACCAGCAACACCCTCAAATTGGGTTTTTTTAGCTGAAAGTAGATGATTCAAATTTGCAAATGATCAACATTTCAGCTAAACAACTTTCATTATGGTCCTGATGAAGATTGTTTAGCCAAAACATGGATCACAGTCCTTTTTTTATTTACAACTGTTTTTACTATTTCTTTGTTTTCTTCAGATTTCAGTATGCTGAAGCAGCATTTGTTTGTTTGTTTTTTTTGCTTTTTTTTTTTACTTAGAAATATTTGGTCTACAGTTTTACTTAAAATCATGTTCATATCACTAAAATTTTCATTGTACCATAAAAATAATCTTGATATATTTAATTAGAATAATTTCATTTACTCTATTTTTCTGACTATTTTATGACTGCATGAACATGATTTGAGAATACAACAAAAATTAGTGTAATCAAACTTACAGAGCTCATTAACATTAACCCTATGTGAATAGTGTTGGTGCTTTGCACTAACCTCGTTTCTGTGAAGCTATACATAGCAATGTTTACCATATAATTCTGAATATATTTATCTCCTTCAAAGCTAAATTTCAAAGTAATAAGAAGAAAGGAAGTAAGTTTTCATTTAATAATTTGTTCCTAAATTTGTATTGTGGTGACAGTAAAATAAAACAATCAAAACAATAACAGCTATTTCAGATGTTTATCCTTTTAGTAATATAGGGATTAAAATTTAAATATATAATGGAAATAACTAATTAATATAAGTTTTAAAATACATATAGTTTTGTTAAATTGTTTGATAATTATTAATAATGTATTCATTGCACCAACCTTTTATTTATTTTTAGAGCAAATTCTGCATTAGTTTTGTTTTTTCAGGGTGACTGCTTTGGAGGAAGTGTCCTCAGTGTCTTGCATGAGCGAACTGCAGCTTTAACTGGGTATGTAAATTTATTTGTAATGTCATATACAATTTGATTCTGTAGTTAAGCATGTTAAAGGAAATGAAAGTTATTGTTCCTGTATATTTAATATTTGTGATGGATGGATTATAAATAGTAAACATTTTATCATTTGAAAGAAAGATAAAGCAGTTCTCTTCTCACACTATAGCTTTATCCCAACAAAAGTTACTATTCTCTGCCTATCTAATTATTGGTATGAATCATACCTTGTTTGTTCCAGCCTTAATCCCCACTATATTACCCATCTATGTCAATTCGAACCCCATCCCAGATCTGGATATAAGCTCCCTTTTATTACTTCTTATTCACTTTTTCTTGATGGCAGAACATTACAACAATGGTTTTATGTGCTTGCTGTGGGTTTTTCTTCAGTGTTGAATAGCCTTAGTTATACCTACACTTTAGACGATTGTTTTTTTTATTTTTAGACATGTCTATTTGAGCATTGGGTGGGGGGGTTTCCTTGGAGATTGTCCAGTCCCTCCTATGTAGAGAGGTGGAGTCTTACATGTGGTCTGATGTTTTTTTGCAGGGGATCAGGGGTGGACTGGTGAGAATTTAGAATTTTTGTGGCACCTTCCTTTGCTCAGCCAGCTAATAACGAGCCTAGGATGGACATCCCACCTTCTGCACTTTTTTTGCAACTAGTACATCAAGTTTGTAAAGTCTTGAGCATTCCTCCTGTAGCTTACAGCTCTTCTCCTTCTTTATTGGGAGAAAAGTCATTTGGATGATTACCTGGTCTTTCCACGTTTGCTAGACATTGCTGTGCATGCTAAGAGATTTACAACAGTTTTGTGTTTTTATTTTCTTTGCAAATGTTGTCCGAGGCCTGTCACAGATTGCCAGCTCAATTTTCAGTGGATCTTAGACACTTATTGACTATACTTTGGTAAGGTTATCAGCTTCTGCTCTCTCCATGGTTTCTTGGTTGATTTGTTGCTGGGATCTTTTGGATAGAGATGCCTTGCTTGAGGGAGTTTGACTTCTTTTTTTAGCCCTCGGAGATCTCAGAGAAGCTCCTTTTCTCAGACCTTCTATTTTTCCCAGGTATTCCATGGAAGCTAGGGTTGATGTGTCCCATCTCCACTCTTCTCTTTCGACCCTGGCCCTCTGCCTTTCCCGGTCTTCTACCTGCATTTCCCATTAGAGTTCCAGACCTCCTGCATCAGTTCCATGTTCTTTTGGAACACAAGGGAGATTCCACCCATATTAGCACGTATCCTCCGTTTGTGTGGAGCACAGACAATGGCATCAGTGACTACCCTATGGGGTCCACTCCATTGGGGACTCAACTCAGACAGTGTGTGTCAGTATGGGAGATCTTCACCACAGCTCAGTGGGTCATTCAACTCTTACGAGAATATTAGTCCTTCATTTCACTTCTACTCTTACCTGTTGTCTTTCCACTCCCCAAGGATCCTCTTACATTCAATCATTGAGTACAAGCCATCCAGGATCTTCTGCACAAAGAGGCCATAGATCATGTCGACTCCTCTCTCGAGGGTTTTTATTCCCATCTGTATGTAGTACCAAAGAAGACGGGCAATTGGAGACCCGTCATTAACCTTTCTCATCTCAATGATTTCCTCCAGCCCTCTCAGTTTGTGATAGAGTCGTTTTTTTCCGTTTAGTGGTACTTTTCACCCGGTCTATGGATGAAAAAGTTTGATGTCGCCAATGCGTATTTTCATATTCCAAATGCAGTCTTCATGTCGTCATTTCCGTTTTGTGCATGAGAGACAGGTTTTTTCAGTATTGCACTCTACTAATTGGCCTCGCATCTGCCCCATATGTATTTTGGTAGATAATCAGAACCTTTTCACATCATTTTCACTCATTGGGCATTCACACGCACCATTATATGGATGATTAGATTCTTCTCGCTTCTTCCGACACTTGGCTGAACTTCACACTCAATCTCCTTTATCCAAAGCTCTGAGAGCTGGTTTTCTTATTTTATTGCCAGTGGTCTTTCAGACATGGTTTTAATCTTTCTCATCTCACTGTGTTGCATGTTTCTCAATTTCTGACATGGTTATTCAACAAAGGTTTGGTGCCTTCATCCATTTCTTTGTATAAGGCATCTTTGTCAGCTACTTTTCGTTTTTCTAGGAGATGTAACGTTTTTGAGTGCTCAGTTTTGACCTTTCTTCAACATTGTTTCCAGGTTCCTAATTGGGATATCACAGTAGTTCTCCATGCTTTATTTCATCCACCCTTTGAACCTATGGCATCATGTTCTCTATATCACTTTTCACTTAAAACTTATTTTCTTCTGTTGTTGGCTAGCAAATGCTGATGTTCACAGGACTCTTTACCACTCAATTTATGTTCAGTTGTATCCAGATTGGTCCTTTCTACCCAAAACTTCAGCAGCTAGAGAAGGGGATAAGGTATTCTCTCCTATTATTCTTCCCTTCATTTCTCATTTATATAACTACTTGGATCTGGTTAAGCTTTTATGCCCGGTTCAGGCTCTTTGTTGTTATGTTGCATGCATTGAAGCGTGTCAGGATTCACATCACCATTTGTTTCTCCATTGAGATCCTACAATGTCATGTGACTTGTCCCCTGTCACTTTGACAGGTTGGGTTCGTCAGTTGGTTTGTATTGCTTACTCTGGGCTTTCACTGGAGGAGAGGAGACTTCTTCAGGTCTCATCACATCAAGTTCACCATATTTCGATGTCCCTGGTGGTTCAGTTGCATCTCCTGCTGGAGGAGATTGTACAGAATGGTATGTGGACCATGCCTAATACTTTTATATCTCATTATTTACATAATGTGGCACTTGCATCTTCGGATGGTTTTTGGCAACTCCTGTGGCTGTTCTCCATGTCCCAGCTGGATTTTGAGAGAGGTGAGTGACTTCATTTTTTTTGTGTTTATTTCTATTCTTATTTAGGGATCCTCTCGTCATTTTCATTTGAATCCCACTGAGTGGTCGATGTTGCCCGGTCAGGTATGCTTCATTCCAAATCCACACTAGCTACTAGTAGACCATTAAGAAATTTCTTGGTAGCAATGAACTCTGTTGAGATGGAGTGTTCCATAACACTACCTTGTGGTTTTCCGGGTGGTAAACAGTTATATACACTATTGGACTACCATTCATGGACTATCATGAGTAAAGCATAAGGGGATTTTGCCTGTCCCTGATGACCCCTGGGTTGAATAAATTTGGATCAGTTTGATTTTCAAAATACAGAATGTGGTTCATCTATTGCACTGTCTCTGTAGTATTGTTCCTCAGGATTCCTTAATGCGAGTGATCCCCCCATTTCTCTTAGTGGAGTGTGTGAGTCCTTACCATTCCCCTTCCCGTTGCTGGAGTGGTGGACAGAAGTCTGTTCCTCCTGAGTGATGCTTGAACTCATTATTCCACTCAAGGAAAAGATGGTGATGCTGGGTGATCTCCTGCCCATAACTCTGGATGGTTTTCGCAGACGTATGGTGGGAGCCTCTTCATTATCTTCCAAGTTTTCCTTCATTCTCAACCTTGCCATATGACTCCTTTTCCTTGTCTGAATCAGTCTACCCCTAACCTTCCCATTCCAGGCCTTTCTTTTTTTTCTACTCTTCCCAATACTTAACTTCTTTGTCATTGCTCTTCTTGTCAGTGACTATTCTGTTATTTATGGTCTTGTGGGTACTCATCTCTTCCACTTCACCTGCAGATAGTCTCATTTTCTGCCTACAGTCGATTTTCATTTTATCCTTCATGGTCTCTCTCCCCCCTCCTCTCTTCTCCTTGCTCGTCTTCCTATTTCCTTTTCTCCTGCCTCCTACCCCATCTGTGGTTGGCCATGAATGACGTGTCGAACACATTCCTACACATCCTTATTGACCTGTCCTTCATATGTTTTCTATTGTCTGTCCGTCATATTCACATCTTCAAATTCTTTGATATTCCCTCTGACATAGAATCGGCCCCTTTTTGTTCATTTATATCATGAAAGCTTTCACTCACCATCATCACAGCCTGGGACTGTCATTTCTTTTCTTGGACGATTGACTTCTATTTGCCCATTCTTGGGTGGTATTCTCTTCTCTCACCTCCCTTCTTTTGCAGGAGGCTACTTAGTTGGGGTGGCTTGTGAAGATATCCTAGTACTTTCTCATGTCTACTCAATATTTGGTACTCTTTGGAGTTTTCTTCATCTCTTGTCTCAGACAAGCTTAGCCTTCTTTTCTTTGCTTGTGAGCTATGGAGTATCTGGTCACCAGATTTTGTGCTTCTCATTCTCATCCTGCAAGTGGGTTTATTTTGCTTTTGGAGACTGTGGCTTCCATGAAACTTTTCATTCCTTTGGGGTGTGCACAAATGCATCTCCTCAAATGGACCTTTCTGATCTAAGATTTTCTTTCTAGTGTTCCATTGTCCTTGATTGTGAGCTACCCTTTCCAGCCTGTTATAATGGCTGAACAGTGCCAATACCACCTCCGGTGTTCTCTTATCATCCCCCAGACTGGGTCTCCATCTCTTCCTGATGCTTCCCTCTTGGGTTGGTTTACTTTTCTGAATGGTGACATGACTTCTGTCATTTGGATGCAGAAGAAGCATTTACTCCACACTTCAATGTGCACAAATTTCTTCCTATTCATCGGGTATGTTCCCATTTCCCACTCCTACTGGTGGATCACTTGGTTATGATCCACTCTGACAATTTCATGGTCATTTCTTACATCAGTTGTCCAGAGGCATCTGTTCCAGGACCATTTACTTTCGGGCATTGGATCTACTCTACTGTTAGGAGATATGAACTTGGTGGCAGACTGCTCCTCTTGGCCAGTCTGCATTCTACCAATAGAGTGGTTTGTACACCGTCCCAAGTCTTTCGTTGGGTTTGCTCTCCTTTGGGCACATCTCTCCTGGATGCCTTTGCTACCCCCCTCAACTCCAGTCTTTCTCTCTTCTGGTCTTTTGTTCCTCATCCTTCAGCTCTAGCTGTTGATGCTCTCAGCCAGGACTGTTCTCATCTATTTATATATCCTTATTCTCCTCTTTACCCCTTCCCTTGATATGCAACACCCCTTGTTGAGTTCTTGTGGTGGCACTTTGGTCAGCTCAGCCTTGGTTTCTTGTGCTTATTTGCTTGATATCCAGACCCCCTTCTTCTATTCAATGTTCCTTCTCTATTGCTTCAATCTCACATGTTCCTTTTTCAAAAAGGGATATCATCTTTCCATCTTCACATGGGATTTGTCTGGTCTGTTGCCCATTGGGCCCGACTCTCTGATCGTGTTGCATTCTTCTTGTCGCTCTTCCAATATGTTTGTCAATCAATCAATGACAGTGGTGTCTTCCATCATTGGTTCATCTTCCACTCCCTTCGTCATGGCCATCTTATTGTGAACCACCTTTCTGCTTTTTTCTACCCGGCTGTTTGACCATGGTTTGTCAGTCTCTACCATTGCTAGTTACTGAGTGGCCTTTTCCACATTTCTCCTTTCCTGGTGCCACAGGGTGTTTTTCCCTATCTTCTCCACTCTGTTCTGCTTCTTCTTTCTTCACTGACCCCCACACCTGACTCTTATACCTAACTGGATCCTTTATGTGGTTTTGCACACACTCACATGTGCCCTGTTCAAGCCATTGGCTTCTTGCTCTCTGCACCACTTTTCTTTCAAGACTTCTTTCCGCCTTCTCGCCTGTGGTCACCATCATTTGGATGTCTATGCTTTTGATTCTTCTTGTACTTTATTCCACTCCACTTATATTTTCTTATATTTTTAGTCTTTCCTTCCCAGGACCTCTGCCACCTGGGAAGATGACTGTGCTTTCTCTCCTATATCCCTTCCTTCTACCTCTCATCTCTACGATCATTCAGACTCAGATTGACTAATGTGTCCTGTTTGGTGTTGCTTATCACAAACCTTTCCTTTTCAGGATTGCTGTCATTGTCTCTTTATGCTCTGGGACCTCTCTTCATTTTTCTTTCTACACTTACTGTATGGGTCCATAAACTTGTCTGGTTGTTATATGCTTCCCTGGATGCACGCAAGTTATTCTCTATTTCTTCACATCAAAGTCATCACTTGACTCATTATCCTGCTTCCCTCGACCCATGTTTTTGAGATTGGTAAGTGTGTTTATTTTTCCTTTCTCTCCCTTTTCAATATTTAGGATCCTTCCATGTTGCTGGTGTTTCCTCCCAGAATATACTTATTTTCCAAAATTTGCATCATGCCAGTATAACAGAAACTACTCAAACCATCCACCCACTGTGAGATGGGATATTCTGCAAGACCGCTTAAGGTATCCTAGTGACATTTATATTTAATCAGTTGTCCAATCCAGACCATACCAATTCCATGGACTATCATGGAAAAAGCCAGCACCAGATAAGTGTCTGCCCACTTCTTTGGCTTGATCTTGCCAGCTTTTACAAATTTGGAATTGTGGTCATTCTATTGCACTGTCTCCAGTAACAGACCTTTCAGGCTGGTGGTCTGATGGGGTTCCTAGCACTTCTTCGGGTTTCCCCAATGGGAATTCTCCTCCCCCTCTTTTTTCTTTTTCTCGAGTGAAGCTGGGAGACCCTTTCCACTTACTAGTTCCTAGCTGCTGGGGTGGTGGACCATGCAGAATCCTCACTGGTTGGGCTTAGTGCAATATGGTGAAAAATAGGGTGGTAGTGACACTGTCAGTGTAGTATGGATCACTTATTACAAATATAACACACAACTAATGTGCCCTTCTTCTACAGCCAAAGCCTGTTCAGTAGAGTTGTAGTGAGCATACAATGTACGGCATGGTTGTGCCTCAACCACACTACACCTATTGGCTCACCAACAGCTTGTATGTTCATGTTCTCATTCTGCCTGTCCCTGCAACAATTAGTGCTCTTTTGCCTCTCCCCCATTTCATCTCAGATGAAGAGTATACTGTAATCGAAACAAGGTGCAGTTTTCCATGGGTGTGCCCTAATGGAGCCCCTGCCATTGGTGTCACACTCCATGAGCTATTCCTTCAGGCACTTTCTGAAGGGAGTTCATCTAGGTTTTAGTCATTTTACAATGGCCCCTCCATCATTTTAACATGGAATTCTAGCATTTTCGTGTGAGTTATTGTCTTGAAAGTTAACATCTTCTTAATCTGAAGATATATTTCTGATAGATACTTATCTCTACACACATTCTCACCTGTCCTCCTCACTTCTGGTGCACATTTTTTGTCAAAGAATGAAGTTATCACTAGTGCAGGTGCATAAGAGGAGCTACTGCACATGGAAACTGTGTCACCCTCTATTGGTGGAGAGCTTTTGTAGCATGATGATGTTGTCATGCACCAGTGAATTTAGTTGAGAGTCTCAAGGCTTGTGGGATGCAAATATAGCATTTCTGTGTATGGAGGTGAGTATCTATTGGAAATACATTTCCAGACTAGTTAAATGTTAACATTCAATATCTCCTACATTTGTGATTCCTACTTGCAACATATAAAAAGTTAAAATATTCAAAAATGACTGTATTTGTAACTTTAGGAAATTTAAAATTTAATTTTCTAGTTTCACTTTTGCTAAGTAGAATTATCTTGAAATTAGCAAAATAAACCTTTTAAACACAACCTTCAGTATAAGAGCTCAAGAAAAATAAATGTAACTTTCAAGTTTATATTAATATTCGTTCTATATGTATATACATATATTTACTTTGCTATGCAAATATTGTTACATCCAGTTTATTCAAGATTCCTCAAGTACAATAACCTTTTTTGTAAATATGTAATCAGGCACCTGTCTAGAGAAATTATTTTTCATATTTTCAAATGTATTATGAATTAAGAACAACCATCAGTAGTATAGAAAAATCAGCACTTTATTACTTATTTGCAAAAGCCCAGTTTACATCCTTAACATTAAAATAATAGAGTAATAATACATAGAAATATTTAATAATTGTTTTAAAATAAACAGATTTAACAAAACCTGCAGAAATCACACAGTGAAAATCTTGAACTTTTTTTTTGTAGCATCTTTGAGATTAACATACTTAGATCTCTGACTTCTTTGCTGTTCTTTTTTTATGCTTAGTTGTAAAGGCAGTTAATATTCAAAATTTGTGGTTGTATGTTTTAAGATTGAACAAAGTTATCATTAAAACACTTGATGCTTGACCTGCTGTGACTAATAATGTTTTCAGTGCTCTAACTGTATACAGTGTTATAAGCATTGACTATATTTACCAGTACTTTATGGGGTATTAGATGGATAGAGATATATAAAGATCATTATTTGCAGATCTAAATCATTCCAAAAGCTTTTATAACATATTTCTGGATTGCTTGAAATTACTCAAGTAACTATAATGCCCATATAGTACTAATAGAAAAAATATAAAATATAATTTGGTCATTTTAATAAGATTCAAATCTATCTTCAATTTCAAAGACAAATGCACTATTTAAAAAAAATTGTGTTAAGAACCTATTCACATTTGTAGTGGGAAGGAGTCACCTACAAGATGTGTATTCAGTGAACAGTTTGCAACAGATTATTATGAAATCTTAATAATTACTTTCTTTGACTTTAAAAATGTACATTCTGTATGTGAACCTATGAAAAGTTTCTAAAGTAACCTTATTTTGATCTAGAATTGAATATTAACAAATGCCAAAGGTTTTTCCAGTGAGAAATTTTGTAATTTTCAATTAAGAAAACACAAGATTTGTCACATACTTGTCTCAATGATGTGGAAAAGAAAAGGTCAGTTCTCTGATTATTCAATGATATGGAAAAGTCTTCTCCAATTATTCATTGGCATGTCCTCTGTTGGCTTAGCAGTAAGCATGAGGGTTTATATGTTATAATTAGAGCTTTAGCTGCAGATACAACAGAAGTAGGTCATTGTGAACTCAAATGATTTTTTGTCATTCCATGTGAAACGAAATGATTACAATTATATTTGCCATAAGACATTAATGTTAGGCTTATTACATATTTAAACACTACATTCTTAATCTAGTCTATTAGGGATTTTAAAAAAATTAATAAGAGTTTATATATATATATATATATATATATATATATATATATATATGATAATAGTATTTCAACCACACTATATTTGTCATATCTGTTGCTGATGATGCATTTCATTCAATCCAGAGCTCATCAGGGGAGCTGGGATACAACAAACACAGCAATGGTTGAAAGACTATTTATATAAGCCATTTGATACTATAACAATTATGGCCAGGTGGTTAGGGCGCTTGACTCAGAATCTGAGGGTCAAGGTTTCGAATCCCCGTCACACCAAACATGCTTGCCCTTTCAGCTTTGGGGGCATTATAATGTGACGGTCAAACCCATTATTCGTTGGTAAAAGAGTAGCCCAAGAGTTGGCGGTGGGTGGTGATGACTAGCTGCCTTCCCTCTAGTCTTACACTACTAAATTAGGGACGACTAGTGCAGATAGCCCTCATGTAGCTTTGCGCGAAATTCAAAAAACAAACAAACAAACTATAACAATTTGTATGGTGTATACACATTTTACAAGCCAGAGAAAAATATTTACAATTATATTTTCATAAGACATTAGTATTAGGTCTAAAACATTTTTAAACACTACATTTTTAATCTAGTCCCTTAGGGATTTTTAAGAATTAGAAGAGTGTACAATAATAATATTTCAACCACACTGTATTTGTCATGTCAATTTATTATTAACTGGTTGTTTCATAGTGAGAGATTAGAAACATTTGAATAACAATAATGCAGTTTAAAAGCAAAATCTGAGATCTCAGGATATGAAAAGTTTAGAAAATAAAAGTAGTGATAAATAGTTTTTGTTAAGCTAAAGCATTTTAGTAACTGAGATAAAATGTTTGTACTTCTACTTAATATGGTATCAATAGAACTCTTAACAATCAAATTTCTTCAAACTAATATATATATAATTCTTAGTTTTTAAAATAATTAAATAGTTTATAAAGTGTCATATTTAATTATTTTTATGTTAAAACATAAGAAAGAGTAACAAGATACTAGACATTATATTGGTAGGTGTATTCCTTTGAATTCCTTGCTTACATAGTTAAAACAGAAAATGTCTTCCAACCACTGGCCTAATAATCCATCTTGCTTGCTCTTTAAGTCAGCACTGCTGACTTTCAGCATTTGTCACTAATTATCCATGCTGTATTTAAAAAATCCTAATTATATTTTAAAATTTACCTTTGCTTATTTAAATCTTTGTAATTTTTAAGTGTATGATATAATTTTTTCTTCTTTTGTAAACAAGTTTGCATTGTATTATCATCATAAGATTTTATCTACTTCTACATTTAACTTTGATATAACTTTCCAGTTATTTTTATATTTTTTTTTCTCCTTGCTTAGTGACCCTAAAGCACAGGACTTATGTTTTTATCTTACCCAAGCTGTAAGTATTTTCAATAAGGTTAAATAGATATTAAGTCTCTCTGCCAACAATATGGTTTTCCAAGTTATTTGCAAATTCTAGAATTTTGAAAACTGATCCTAAGAAATTTCTTTTTATTCTTGTAATACAGTGATAATATTACTTGCTTTTACACATTTTAGTTCATTTTTGCAGAAGAACTTATTAACTGTACACAGACATCAGTAAACTTCTGTTAACTTCAGAATTTGAAAACCAGTTTGTCAGTATATATTATTCAAATTTGAAATCAGCGATTTAACTCTTTGACTTTTTTTTTTTTTGATTTTTGATTTCATTTTTTTTGGGATGTATTTCAGTAACCATTATCTGCCACTCATAGTAAGAATTGCAGTACACTTCTCTTTACTGTTGTGTAGTATCATGCTGGATTCAATTGGAGAAATTATTGTTTTTGTGATAAATAATTTTTGTTATTCAGAAAATGTATGAATAACAAAATAATAAATGTTAAAATTATTTTTTTACTCTATGTTTTACAACTAGCCTTGTCCACATATTATAGTTTGTAAACACTCTTATTCCGAAGAGACAGGAATGACATTTTTTAGTATACATTTATTGTCCTAGCATTTTGTTTGTAATCAAACTGAAAATATGTTTTTCTGAAAACAAAAAAAGTTCGTTTATAGTTTTTTAAACACTTCCAAACATCTCCAATCAGAACTGCATAAGAAAAAATACTTCTTAACCATATGCCTTAAAATAGCAGCATTTTTCACACAATTTAAAATATTTATATACTTTTTGTAGAAAAAAACAAATAAAAAAATAGATTTAACCTTTGTTTTCTAAAGTAGCAAAACTGAATGAAATTGTAATAAGTTTAATTATCTTATTTTTACTTCAGACTATTTATATAGTTTCCTTTTAGTTAGTGTTTTTCTTGAATAACAACACAGTAATGGAATTTCAAACTATATATATAAATATTTAAATGATTTAAGTAGCATCCTGTACATAATTATCAATAATGGTTTGTTTCTTTTTCTCTTGTCTCTAACAATAAAATATTCATGTGATTTGTAAAGCGCTACTAACAGTATAAGAACTAGTAATAAATATTGAAATTTAGCTGATGTCATTTCTTCATAATATTCCTTTTTTTTTATTCTGAGCTTTTATAAAATTACTTCATTATAGAATTAAGAAATTCACAGCTTTACATTGTGTTGTAACAATATTGTAATCATCACTGAAACATTTAGCAGTTAGTTATATTTAGATTATAAGTTTAGATAAAGAACATTGTGAAATTATTTTTGTTAAATTATTTCATATTTTTGATCTAAATGTCATTGTTGTGGCTTTTTGTGAAAATAATCTTTCTACACTACATGGATATCTAATGATTGTTGATTATTTTAATTCATGCAGTATCACATTGGCCCCTTCTTTTGCTTTGTATTAAGAATTGAATATGAAATAGCTTTTTTTTTAATGTATAACAAATTATATGCATTATTTTGCACATTCGATTTGGATGTAAGTTAAATTATTTCTTTAAATATTTTCCAAGCTGCAGTTTATTAAATATACTTTAATTTTTATCACTAGGCATGTGTCCCCTATTTTGAAATTTTGGAGAAATGGATTTACAAAGGGATAATTTCAGATACCTACTCAGAGGTATGTGAAGTTGTTTAACATCACGTGTTGTATTTATTTAGTTACTGTATGTCCTCCTGATGGCTCACTGTTAAGTCTTAGGGTTTTCACACTGAGAATTGAGGTTCAATAACCTAAGATAGGCAGATCACAGGTAGCCTATTGTTTAGCATTATGTTTAATAGCAAACAAATAAACACAGTCACTCTGTGTTTTTATAAAATATAAAGGTTTTGCATAGGAAAAATGACAGTACCATATTTCTGATGTTATTACCTGTTAACTTTGCTAAGTTATGCAGATTACATAGACTTTAGTATTAAATGTTTTAAGATTGTGTCAAAAATATGTTTGAAGGGTAAATATAAACTACAATCTAAGGAGAAGAGAGTAAGCAGAGTTTTGGTTGTTTTGAGCTAGCTTCAGACTGACAGCCACAACATTTTTTCTCAATTGCATTCCAACCATTGTTCTGCTGACTAATGCTGCAGTTTAAACACCAAAAGTTGTTAAAATATGAAAACATCCAATAGACCTAAAAATTGTTGTAAAAACAAGCTAAATGCAGATATTTTTTTTCATACTCCTCTTATCCATTAATTTTTACACACTTCTGATTTCAAGCTATACTGACAAATTAAAAGTTTCAACTGCAAAATTACATTTGTGTAAACTGTAGTTGGTGTATTTTCCAATCTTGATATCATGTGTCCTGTTATTATAGTGAATAACCAGCCATCTAGTGGTGAAACTCACATATTCCTTTTTGCAGTAGGGCTTGAACTTGCATACAACAAATAAATGCTTACCCATTAACTATTTCAACACGGACTTGGTCAATTTGACTGACTACGTGACCTCTTTGTACTCATATTAAGACTATAGGTTTCATACTACTAAATTTTAATACCAGTATGTACATCTTTACAAAATTTGGCAGTCTTTCAGTAAACATTATAAGCCTTTGACATACAGAAAGTCATATTTTTTGTGAGGTGTTTTAAGTAAACAGAAAAAAGATCTGTCTGTAAATATATTGAGTATTTGTTTTGAATAGTACGTGTGCAAAGTAATTTTCAGGTTAAGATTAAAAATACTTAATTCATCTCAAAAATCTCAGATTTGATTTGTGTGTAATCTCTAAAACCTCCTAAATACATTTGTTTTCAGTAAAACTTTATATTTATATCTTATCTATTATTTTCTCTACCCTAACTATGCAAGGTTGGTCAATTTTACTGACCTCATAACCATAAAAAAAATCGAAATAAATCTAAATTACCCCTTTTTTTTCTAGAATGATTTCATATTGTAACATAAAACTACATTCATTTATCCTGAGTAGCTCTAAACTCGTAACAGTATACATTTTATTATCTTATTGCCCCTTAAATTGTGTCTAACTACTATTTGCACCATTATAAGTTGTAAATCACTTGGGGAAATGGAGCTCATGTTATGCTATCGAACAACATTACCCATGAGCTGCTTGCACGCCTCGTGAACATTTTTTATCATATCATTTATCTTTACCTAATTTAACCTAAAGAGCACTATTTTTGCATTTTAGTTACTTTTATAATAATAAGGAAAGAATAAACATGAAAAACAAGAAATAAATTGCTTACCCAAATCTTCTTTTTTCTTGCTGCCAATTGTCGATGACACGGATCAAAGGCCATATCATCATGTTTTTGATTCACATTCAAAATTTTATTGAACTATAATTTTATGAACTTATGTCATTAATTTTGGTATCAAATTATAGATTATATTCAAAATTTTATATTATACATTATTTAATTTCTTAATTTAAAAGTAAATATTAAAAAACACATCTAAACATCGATTTTTATGTGTCACATGGTATTCTGAATGCAGCACTAATTCAAATTAGATGTTTGTGATGTCAAAATACAAAGTCTATAGTTTGTACAAATTAGGAACTCAGATTACTGATATTGACAAGCTGGAATATAAAATAAAAGCCTCCTGTCTTTTCTATTTGCTGAGATATTGCTCATGCATTTAATCAAACACATTGGCCCCACTCATCTCTTTCCATTTTTGAAAATGGTACCTTGTATACATTTATTTCTATATATGACGTGAATATCCAATCGAAAGCTCAGAATGTCCCCCTAGTGGCTTTCTCTGCCATTTTCAAATATAATGGCATTATCTCTTTCTTTTGGACAAACCTTCATGCTGGTAAGTTGAGTCTTTAACCTATTCGAAATTTCATATTTTTTTAGACCCAAATACAGCTTAGTTACTAAACTTGATAAATTATAATGGAATTCTTTGGTATCATTATAGTAATTTGGGAGTTTGCAATTATTCAAATGTATATATAAAACTTAAGAAAATTATTCCATTTCACAAGCTCCATGTGCAAAATTTCTTAAGAGGTTACAACAAGCAGCAACTGAATACAAAGGTCGTAACTTGAAGAAATAATTGTTTGTTTTACTTCTTTATTTACTGTTTTATATTTCAAGAAAAATAAGTTTAAGAACTTGTTTGTAAATAGTAATAATCTATATATATATATATATATATATATATATAATAATTGAAATGTGACTATTTTATAAATACTAGTTCACTGAAACACAGTCAATACAGGTCACTTTGTAAAGACTAAAGGTCAGTTTTATATTACTGGATATGATAACATGAGTACACGTACACCGTGTCATTGTAACTTCTATATTCTTAGCCAGGCAAGGCTGAAAGGTCAATATAATAAAAATAATACATGTATATAAGTGTATAATGTTGAGGTTTAAGCTATTTAGTCTAAACATTTATGTTTTAGTGTTATAATTTATTTCTTAATTTTTTATGGCGGTTACGAGATCAGTCAAATCAACCAAACCTGAAAATAACAGATAAAATATAAAGTTTTTTTTCTTAAGAAATATTCAGTAACTATCTGGACATTATAAGGATTTTACATGTGAAATTTGAAAATTTTCTGATACATAAAAGTATTTTTAATCTTAAATGGAAATTACTTTGAATATTGGATAGGCAACATGCGAAAAGAAAAAAGGCATGAGAAAAACATTGCTTAATAAATCTTAAGCCTTAATAAAAAAAGATTGATATTTTGCGTATGAAAGCATTGTAATGTTTACTGACAATCTGCAAAATTTCATGAACATATGCTTACTAATTTAAAAGTTATAGCATGAAAACTATAACAAGCACAAAATGGTTACGAGGTCAGTCCCTGGGACCAAGCCCATGCTGAAAGAGCTGACTCTGCTTTTTTTTATACTAATGGTAGTAATACAGTAAATAATTTTTATTTAATTAAATAATGCCCTAAAGAACATAGACTAACAACCTCCAAAAAGTAGACAATTTCCCCTAACTACCACAAGAACTGCTGACAAGAACCGTTACAAAAGCATTCAAGCTAATCATTCTCTTTCCCATGGAAACGAAGCTTGTACTAATGGTAAAATTCACAATTCTCTGTTCAGAAAGCATTTTATAATACTTCATTTGATAGATGAAACCTTGGTTATCTGTTGGTTATAGATAATATAGAATTAAACATAAAAGAGAACTATAACAAATTGTGAAAGAGAATATCTGACAGCTGGGTGTGGCAAGAGGGGTCTGATTTTCTATTTGATGGCTTTGTAACCAAACAAAATTGAAGGCTATGAAAATTATGGTTTGTCTGAGCAATTATGGTTTTATAGTGAGTAATTTACTTTGAATTTTGTACTTATTGGTGAGGTGGTTTATAACATAGAGAAGAGATGTCTAAATAAAATGTGACATACTAGGGGAAATTCAGGATTATTTTTTGAATATTGCCTTATAAAATTAAGAACCTCAAATTTATATACTATTAAAATATGGACTATTAGCTAAAATTTTATGCTATACTAATTTATTTTGCCATTCACAAAATAGCTGAATAGAAGTAGTAATTCTATTGACAAAGGAAAAAAAAGAACTTAGGTTTCTTTTTAGGTGTATCTTCAAAGAATCGAGGAAACTCCTTTATGAAAAAGGACTATAAGTAAAAACTGTTTAGAATGGAAGTATGAATATAATATTAGTATATATATAATATTTAGTAATTTGCTGAATTTGAATAAATATTAGTAACTAGCTGTACCCGGCCACGCGTTGCTGTGGCTCAGTCTGGTTAAATGGAAAAGAAAGAAAAGAGAAAGCGCACGTTTCTAATATGTTTAATTTCACAATGCTTGTGGGTATACAATATTTTTTGTTGTTCCATTGTCTGTGGGGATATAGAGATTGTCTGGTTTGCCGACTCAAGAACACGCAACATATAATTGTCCATGTGAGAAGCAATCCGTGTCTAGATCTAAACCGCACAATTCTAAAGATTGGCCCTGAGATTTGTTGATAGTGATTGCAAATGCCAGTCGCATTGGGAATTGCAATCTCTTAAATTGAAATGGCATATCCGTTGGAATCATAGGAATGCGAGGAATGAGGACATCTTCACCTTTGAAAGGTCCTGTCAAGATTGTTGCTTCTACGACGCTGCTCATTAATTTTTTTACTGCAAGCCGCGTGCCGTTGCAAAACTTTGGCTGTTTGATATTTTGCAACATGATAATTGGCACGCCGATTTTCAATTGATATCATTTTCAATTTATATCATTAAGTTTCATTAACAACAAATGTTATAATGTGAGCTATATTAATTAAAGAAATTATTTATTATTAATTCTATATATTAGGTTGTCAAGAAATTAATGTTGCGTTTTGGAACACTTTCATTACCCCCCCCCCCCAAAAAAAAAACATATCACACATAATAATTAAACAAACTTCCTAAACGTCATGTTAGTGTAGTCTATATAAT
>NW_013666215.1:332313-343160 GCF_000517525.1 Limulus polyphemus
CGAAATAAATTAAATACAAAATGAAAATAAATCGAAATCTATGAAAATTCAATTTAATAATGCAATCGGTAACATTGAAATGGAATTGTAAAATTGGAAATTTGGAAATCGTAAAATATTTAGTATAGCGTGTGTTGCTTTTACGTCCAACAGAGGGCGCTGTTTTTCAGAAAAAGCATGTTTTTACCTGTCACAGGTGTGACATTTATATAATAGTAGGTATATAAAAAGACGCGTATATTCGAATGCAACGTTGTGTCAAAATTTCAAAGCAATCGGTGAAGAACTTTCGGAGATTTAAGATTTTGAACAAACGAACATTTACATTTTTATTTGACATTCATCATTGGAATACCTTTATATTTACATCTATAAATTATTACTTCATACTTAATACGTAAACCATTATTTCTCTAACACTTTCAGCAAGTATTGTAGAACCATTTGTCTTCTATTGTGAAAAGTAGCAGGTGCTCAAAATATTTTAAAAAATTTGAATGTACTTAAAACGTAATGATGTATTGCATTTTATTTAAAACAGCTAATTAAATCAGTTGTTTAAACTAGTAGAAATTAATGGCATAGTAGTTGACTAATATATTTTCACTGATAAAGAAACCAATGCAAATAGTAGCAAACAAGAAAATAATAGAAGATAAAGTAATACTTCAGGCTAAATTTAACACATGAACTCAACTGATTTAGCAAATTCCAGACAATAACTTAAAGAAATTTTAAAATTTTTTTAGAGATATAATATACAATACAGCAGAATAAAGTATATATTATTGATGATGCTTTAAGAGAAAAGATAAAGACAATGAAAAATATGTCCAGAGAAAATGAAATAAATTAAGAACTTCTTTACATGTATCAATTATTTTATTTAATTGTCTGTTTTAAATACTATACATGCTATTTATTATTGGGTATTAGTATTAAAGGTGAATTTTATGTATGCTTTTTTAGAATATCATAGCATCTGTGAAAATTAGAAAAACATAAGAATGTGAACACTAATTAATTGTTTTCAAACTATTGTTTGAAATCAGTATAGGTAGCAATTGTAGTTTAATTATTTATACTGATTAAATTGCTGGCTCTTTTAGCTTGTCAGTTGGCCCTTGAAAAGTGTGTTAATTAATGTTTTAAGACTTTTCATTATTATAAGTTTATGAAAAATCTTCATAAAGATGACCCGAGTATTAAAGCATTCAAATGTAAAGGCCTTACATTTTTCTATTGGTGAAACTAACAAGTTGGTGCTAATGACAGCTTGTTTAAACCTGTTACTGTTCATTTTAGAAGTCATACTATAATTCGGAATAATTAAACTGTTTCGTTTGTCACAATCATACAGACAGAATTTAATACTACACTGTCAATAAAGAAGGGAGCACTAAATTTTTCTTGTTCAGATTTAGTTTCAATTACAATAAGCAGTGGCTTCTTGATATACAAAGTACATTTATTAAGTTGGATCAACAAGAGCATCAGCTTTCTGAAGAGGATGCAGCAGTATATATTTGGGTGGTAATAGATAATGTTCTTAAATTCAATATGATAGTTGAATCCAGGACTTAAGGAAAAACTTGGTGATACCTATTTACTGAAAGTAGTAATACAGCCCAGTCCCTTTCTACATTAAAATAATTTATAACAACATTTTTAACTGTTTCTTTCATGTGCTTTGCATATTTTACTGTATTACATTTTGGTCATACTTAGATGTGGAGGCAGGCATAGCCTGGTGGCTAGGAAGTACAACTCTCTATCTGCAGGTCAGTGATTGAAATGTGCCCTTTTAGCTTTGGGGGTATTATATTGTGATGGTCAATTCCACTATTTGTGAGTAAAAAGTAGCCCAAGAGTTGTTGGTGGGTGATATTGACTAACTGTATTCTTTCTAGTTTATCGCTTCAAAATCAGGAACAACTAGAACAGATAGTCTGAGTAGTTTTACACAAAATTCATCAAAACAAACTTAGATGGATGACTTAATTGTTTCATATATTTCTGTTTCATTCACTGGTTTTTTCCTTAGGAAAGCTGATAATTAAATTGTGTATTTTGTTTTCTTGTGTTGTTCTATTTTAAACTTTGTCTAAATACATACAAACAAGCCTATTTAAGGTTAAATTATGTATTTATATACATGCAACCTGTTGCTACAAGTACTTAATTTTTATTGTTTTAAATCATTTTTTAAGGTCTCATATTTTTTATTATTGATAGACTGACAAGCAGTTATTGTGTAAATACATTCATTTTTTTGATATCTTGGAAACATTTCAAGTGCTATTAGACAGTAGAGATGTTTTAATATTTGTTAAAATTTATTTATTCTAGTTCTTGGTTGAAGACAATGAACTAGTTAAAAAAGAAGAACTGCCAGTTGATTATAGTGACGAGTATCCTTTTTTGAAAGTTGCAATTGTGAATTGAAGCTGTTGTCACTTATTAAGCTGTTTTCTTAAATAATATGTATGAATACTGATATTTGTGATATGATTACAGTTGATTTTTATTTATATAAAACAATAGTATCTTTTTTATCAGATTTTAAAGTTATACATTAAATGTTAATATCCATATATATATATTCATATATACTGCATTGGACCTAAACAACACTTAGGTGACTAACACTTGTCTTTTGTAAATTTTTAAACACAATTTCATAAAGATTACTACTAATGTGTTAGAAAACATCTCTGTTAATAATAATAAAATAATACAAAGTGTATTAGACGAGTCATGGATTAATTTCAGAGAACATTATGGATTTTTTTTCTTCTATATGTGACAAATATTTTGACATAAATAAAAATATATTTTAACATGTACCTCAGGAGCCAAGGGGTGTCTTTTAATATTAAAAGTAAGTTCAATCCGGAAACTCCCAAAGAGGGTGGTTTTGGACGTATCTTTTTGAGACAAGAATTTACTCCCAGCAGGTAGACCTTAATACTAGCCAATATTGAGACTTGAGGATGCTGTATTTCACTTTAAAATTTATCAATTAACAAACGAAAACAGTATATATCAATAAGCCACATTATCAGCATCATTAATTAAGCAATTGCCAATCTTTTATGATCCTGCTATCACCTTTTTTATGTTTAGCTTTCAGTTGAGATACGAACGATTTCACCTACAAGTTGGTAGGGAAGGTCGAAGCATCACTATAGTCAGCAGTACGATGAGCAGACAGGAACATTTTGAAAGCAGCTGCAGGCATAATACTGTACTTGGCTTGATGCACAATATCAACCAAGGTGGTTCTAAATGTTTCCTTAATACATCTGCGTGTCATTACCCATGCTTCTTGTGCTTGGCTGTTAAGTTCTTGATGTGCTGAAAGATTTCAGTCACCTTACCACTTCAAATCACTTTTTGCAGCTCCAATGCTAAAAAAGTGCAGAAAATGCCTTATTTTTAGCCAGTAAAAATGTCCAGAACATTTCAGTTCAAATTAAGAAAAACTGGATTGGGTAGTTTGTTTTTTTCAACAAAAATGTTCCCCCACTGGCTCATGAGGGGCCTGTTAAAAATCAAAAGTGGTTGACTAATTAGTAGTCTTCCAACAAAAAATAATTGATCTTGTTAAAAATTTTAGAACAGTTTTTCTGTGCTTGATTTAAGGATTTGTAAAACTAACTGTCATTTCCAATTTCTCAGTTGTGCTATGTCATTATCTGTAATGTACGGTAGCTCATAACTTATAATGTGTACTATCTCTTTACTTGTAATGCATGCTGTCTTGTTACTTATAATGTGTGGTATCTTGCTACATATAACATGAGCTATCTCATAACTTATAATGTGTAGTATCTCACTACATATAACATGAGCTATCTCATAACTTATAATGTGTGGTATCTCACTACATATAACATGAGCTATCTCATAACTTATAATGTGTAGTATCTCACTACATATAACATGAGCTATCTCATAACTTATAATGTGTGGTATCTCACTACATATAACGTGAGCTATTTCATAACTTATAATGTGTGCTATCCCTTTACTTGTAATGCATGTTGTCTTGTTATGTATAATGTGTGTTATCTCACTACTTATAATGTTAGCTATCTCAAAACTTATGTGTGCTGCCTCTTTACTTATAATGTGTGCCATCGTGTTACTTCTGAAGAGTTGCTGTTAGGTTTTTAAAAGCAAATTATTATTTTCTGAGATGTTTGCTATAGAATATTATTCACAATCTATGATAACAATTTGCATATCCAATCACATTGATCATGGCTATCCTCATGGCCTGCAGGTTAAAAGCTGTGACTTATTCCAGTTAAGTTGAAGTATGGTGATTTGACCCTTACATTATGGGACTTTCCAATGTAAAGTTGTCTTATTCTATGGTTATAAAAACTTACAAGGCACAAAATGTTAGTATTTTAAGGAAAGTGATATCTTTAGTGTTGAATCATATTGGTAAAGCACAGTAAGGTATGATTCCAACAAAACAAAATCAGGCTACTACTCTGAATCTGGCTACCAGTCACATGGCAGAGGTTGTGGAGAAAGTTGAATAGGTTGTCACCAGAAGTAACCAAAGAACACAGTAGCTCATTGCAGCTATAGTAGGAACCTTTCTTGAAAATATAAACAAGATAATTAGTTTGGATTTAGTTCCACAAAAGAAACACAATAATCATGTTCATAATCTTCACCCAGACATCGCAGTGGACCTTTAGTGCCCAGCATTGGACTCGAGATGTTTAAACCTTTTTTTTTTAGCTTGCTTGGTTTCATTCTTAAATAAATATGCTATACAGAATTGAGAAGTGCCAATACAAAATTGTTTGACACTATCTAACATTAAAAAGCTATGAAAATTTAGCAAGCCATTACTGCAGAAATAAACAGACCAAAACATAAGTCGGAGGGTACTATATTCTTACAGAAATTAGAATTAGTAGCCAGGGTCAGTCACTAAACAGGAGTAGCTAATTCAACATAAGAACACTTCACTGATTTAAAAATAGTGAGGCCACTTGAGTTTTTTGTGATGAAAGTTGTCAAATGAGTTTTCTTTCATTGAGTGTATTTGGCTGATTTTCACCAACCTGTTTATGTTCTACTAGTCCTAACAGCCATAAATTATGCAATTAAAACCTAGGCTTATTTTAAACATTGGCCTAAACAACAACTTTACACAAAACAACAACAATAGAGATTCATTGCTTAAATTAACTATCCAGGAAAATGAACGAGTTGTAAACACCAAGCATACAAATATATTATCATGAAAAAATGTAGATTCTTAAGAACAAGACATAAAATTAAAGATTTATACCAGAATAGCAATAGAAAAGATGGTTCAGCAACAACAAAGTATGTATGGCTATGCATATTATAATATTCAAAATAATTTTAAGTTATGCAGTATTTTAAAAAAGAATGTATAGTGTGACAGTTTTTGTTTTACTGAAAAGTTGCTGCCACTTTTATATTTTGAAAATGAGTTTTCTGTTATATGTGTAGACATTTTGATACACTTGTCTACTCATACAAAGGTAAAATATTACTAAAATGCTTATTAGACCTCAAATAACTGTTAATGATATTGTGCAAGAAGTGTCTTGATATTTGAGTAAACTATAAAATGTATCATAACATAATTGGCTTTGGAAATGAGATACAAGGACAAGAAAGGTTGTTATCCTTCATCGCTGCTACAGTTACTGGGAAAAACGCTATACTATTAGAAGGGAAAGGATTCCCACTTTTCTTGGAAGGATAGCTGATATGATATTACGGACTGGGAAATACCTGAATGTGATTCGTCAGTGTGGTAAATTCATCAGTATTTAAAAATTACTTAGTAGTTGGAGAGTTATAAATGTTTTAAGTTTTTACAAACATTTATTGCATTGTCTTTGACTGCTAATCGTTTGCTTTGGACAGCATGTATATAAATACTTTGTCTTTGGTTTGTTAAAAGACAGTTTAGAATTTTATGTTGGTTTTTGTTTATTTGTCAGGGCTATTCACATGACATACCACTATTTGCTAAGTTGTTTAAATCACAGTCATTATTAGGATTAGGTGAATCTTATATATGGTTCTCAGCTTATCCCCAATACATATTTCTAATTCTTGAGACAGTGTGGATCAGCTGCCGTATTACTATGTGCTTATTAGAGTTGGGAACTGTTTTGTATCTTATCCACTAAATATTTATAATGTTAAGTTTTTAAGACATTTACTGTTGGTTTTCAGAAGTCTCTTTTTCTTGTAGGAAATGACATAAAGTTTCCTGATGCTGAGCATATCGTGTACACGGTCACAGAAAGACAGTATGTGGAAAAGATTGAGACGGCTTATAAATTTGCAAGTAAAAAGTTATTGGACCTGCTGATGGAAGGATCAGACTTAATGGGTCGCTTAAGGTGAGTATAAATTTTATTTTATTGTATCCCTTAAACAAACAAATTACAGAATGAAAGTGCCCAAAACCTTACAAATATTTTAAAGAATACATAGTTTATATGTAAAATAAATCGTTTAATTATATTTAGTATTTGTATAACTTTTTGGCATCTGAATTTCATGAAAGCTCACTATAAAACAGTTCTTAATAAAAAAAAAAAAAAAATAACAATACTTCCTTTTGTCTTAGGTTTCTCATCTTTATGTTATTAGCCTAAAATCTGAAAGAAGTGTCCAGTGTTTTAGTAAGTTAGTTTTTTGTCTGATTTTATTCCCATAACAGCATACAAAATATGAAGGAAATATGTAAACATATAATTTACTTATTTGTTTGTGATTAAAAAGTCGTACCTCATATATACAACCAATTTTGATTTGTTTTATATTCATTAACTTTTTTTTTCTAACTGAAACAATAACAAAACCTGATTATAAATTACATAAGTACCACACGATTGGTAATGGCATATAATCAAACATTGTTGCAGAACTCTTTAGGCTTATTTACTTGACAACCCCAGATATCCTTACTTGAATTTTTGTTCTAGAGAAATATTTCTGTAGATATCAAAAGGAAATAATTTAACTACATTATCATCAATGAGAAAACATCTTCAGAAAGTATTAAAAGATTTAGAGGTCTGTGATTATAAAAACATTGCAGTCATCTTTCAGGTGTGGCCTTTATACTCGTTATTACTTGAGAACTTAATAGAGGTAGAAAAATTCCATTATAAATAACTTGCAAGCTGCTTACATCATTTTGGAGTTAAGAATCTCCCCTTTGTCATTGGTTTTTAGTTGGAAGGCATATCTATTTTCAAGTCTGAAATATAAGCTTATTTGTCAAGACTGTAGAGGTACAGACATGCAAGTTCAACCAAATAATCATAGCTCAGTTTCTAAAAGCTTCAGTAATATGTAATTTTCTTTGTAATTCTACATAGTTGTTTGGCAAGTACAAGAGTAAACTATGGAAGCAATAAGGAAGAGAAAAACATATAAAATGCATAGTATGTTGTTCTTTCACCCCCTCCAGACATTACATGATGAATGATCAGACATTTTTTCATCTTTTTTATAAAATGTTTTAACACCATTTGTACCCTAGTTTATGGCTCAAAATTATTGAAATAGATGCCATTTATATTTTTAAATTAAATTTGCACCTGGAGTTTCATAGGATCATTTTAGCCCCTAAAGGGTTACTTAGGAAATATATATAGTCTAAATAGATAACACGATTTAAAACCACGAGGCTTTAATAGTCCAGTAACTCTGAAAACTTTGACTAATTATTTTGATCAACAGTAAAAATTATTGTTTATATTAATGAACAGAGTGGACCCCCATTGTACAAGTTTGTCTTAGTTTTGTTGTAGCAGTTTACTTCCCCATTGGTCTGTATGAAATCATGTTAGAAAAATTGTAATCATAATAATATTTGAAGAAAGAGATATAATGTTGATATTATTAAGTATTGTTTAAAATCCCAATGTGTATGTGTATGCGAAAGCCATATATAATAATATATGAAGTACAGTCTTCATTTTATGAATTTGAATTAGACAATGTTTAGAACTAATATGATTTTCTATTGTACCAAAATGTATGCAACATTTAATAATAATAATAATATCTGAAGTACAGTCTTCATTTTATGAATTTGAATTAGACAATGTTTAGAACTAATATGATTTTCTATTGTACCAAAATGTATGCAACATTTAATAATAATAATAATATCTGAAGTACAGTCTTCATTTTATGAATTTGAATTAGACAATGTTTAGAACTAATATGATTTTCTATTGTACCAAAATGTATGCAACATTTAATAATAATAATAATATCTGAAGTACAGTCTTCATTTTATGAATTTGAATTAGACAATGTTTAGAACTAATATGATTTTCTATTGTACCAAAATGTATGCAACATTTATTTTGAAAAACACTAACCATAACTTTTAGCTTTGGTTGTTCATATTTAGTTATTATGTAAAATTTTCACTTTTTTTTAATGTTTACATAGCATACCTAAAAAAAACAACAGCACAAACTTACTTCATTTGGTAGTTATTTCAATTCCTAATTATACATACTCTCTTTAGATTATGAATTACCCTACGTATGTGATGCATTGTGCAGTCAAAAATCAATGGTATATTTTCTTCCCAGTTATAATAAGTATGTCAAATTTAATTATGAACATTATTTTTATCCAGTGTAAAAGGTATAGATTCATATTAATAAAAGATTACTAACAAAAATAGGTAAGATGCAAAAGAGGAACTCAAGTAACCCAAACAATTCTGAGCTCTGTTTATATTTAGGAAAGTTTGAACAAGTATGTCCTTATTGCTGGCAACTTAATTATTTCAAATTCATTGTCCTCAGGTAACTGAGAATTTAAAAAAAGAAAAGGAGATCCTTGAGTGAATATCACATATATAGCATAAATTTATGATTTCATCATTTTTCTTCATGCTCTTTAAGTTGGTATATATATATATATTATTGTTGATGTACCTTTCACCTGAAGATAACCATTACACCATAAGCCGTTTGAGAGGCATATTTAGCAAGAGTGCCTAATCAAGAAGGTTTTTACTTTCGGACATCTTACCTTGAACAAGATATGTTGACGGCAATTTGAGACACTTGTGTGTTGCTTCTTCATGTCCAAGTGAGTGGAGAAGGAATACAGAAGTGCCTTATGATGATAAAAAAACATAATATTTAAGGAAAGATATCAAATAGTAAGAACATTTCTGAGCATGACATCATGTCTCATCTTATGCATCAGTAGACAGTGGTATAAATTTCTTTCAAGTTATAAACTTGTATGAAAAACTAATGTTTTTTTGTTGATTGTTGTATCAAATTTCTGTATAGTAAATTGTTTATAGCATGTGGACTTTAAAATTTGAATATTGGAGTTGCATTATTTTCTTAGAGGTAACCATGCTTGAAAAGGTTTATAATTGTTCAGGATATCTTCTGAGGTAATACAGTTTTAGTAGAGTTTTTTTCAGACTAGATTTGCCTCGTGTTTGGTGCTGACATTTTTGATGATTTTCAAAAAGTCTAACAAAAATACGCTGAAACACTGTTACCATTGATTACATACAATTCAGTATGTCTTAGTTTTGTTGAGATTTTTGTAAAGTGTTTAAATTCATGCTGTTTTCAAAACCAGGTCTGTAAAACACTACTTTCTGATGGACCAAGGAGATTTTATTGTTCAGTTTCTGGATATGGCTGAGGAAGAGCTGGTCAAAGATATTGATGATATTATGCCAACCCGTTTAGAGTCACTTCTTGAGCTTGCTCTTCGAACTAGTGTGGTGAACTCAGACAAATATAAAGATGATATTCGGTATGTAGATATATCCTGTAAATATCAGCAACTAAAATGTTGGAATTTGTTTGATCTAAATCAATATCTGTTGAAAAGCTTAACACCTCCATCTCTGTGTTGTGCCTTTGTAACTGTTTCATATTTATATAATGCAGATGTTTTTACATATTTTTCACTCATTAATATTAACTTCTGATAAGAGTAAGCTACCTACTTGGAGTGAAACTAAAAATCAACCAGGTAATGATAATAGCTCATTAAATATACATTTCTTGTGTTGTTACTTATATTGTTTGGAATGCATTGTTTCATCAGCTGGATAACATCACTGTTAATAATATTTTCAGCCATAAACTTATGAGGTTTGGCCAGTTTATAAGGTTAGGTTAGTCCTAAATATATATATTAACTTGACATTGTGAAACAAGCTATAATAAAAGCAGAATATTAAAAATTAAAAGTAATAAAATTAGACATATTAACATTTTAATCAGTATTGTTAATGAAAGTAACAATAAAGAAATGATAGAGTATACCTTACTTACAGAACACGCATGTAGTAGCAATCAAAGCCTCCTGTGATTTGGTTTTAATTTAATGTTCATATCAAGTAAAAGTGTGGTTTAACAAAATGGTTATTGGAGTTACAGCCATTGTTTCAGTGAAATTTGAGTAAAATTTAACTATTCTCATTAGTGGCTGCAGTTAAAGTTTTTAGTATTTTCATGTGATGATTAAGACAGCCAAATTGTATTGTAGCACCATTTTCTATGTATAATATATGTAAATATCCACCCAGTAAGTAAAAGAAACATATGTACATAATCAAAATATTCTCATTATGTACAGATCTAATTTTTCCCCACTAGGTTATCTGCTGCTATTTTTCATATTGAATTATGCAACAAGTATAAAAAAGTGCAAAGATATTTTATGCATATCAAATTATTACTCAAATCTAATCAAATAACCAAATCAGGATGAATTAGAATGCATATCCATTTGACATCAGTTTTCTTCCCTTTTCT
>NW_013666215.1:343492-347403 GCF_000517525.1 Limulus polyphemus
TTCTTACATGATAGAAAATATGAATATTATTTTTGAAATCTGCATAGCCAAATTATGGAAAATCAGTTATTAAAACCAAAACAACTTTTATGAAGTTTAAATTTGCAGGGCCTGTGTTATTAGTATTACTATAAGTTACAACCAAATATACCTAATAATCCAAACATTGTCAGAAGGCAGGGTTTATTTCATTAAGAATAAACAACATAAACCTTTAATTGTGACAATAATTGAGAATAATTCATGTTATCATTAATATTAGTATATGTACCTCATATTATAAACTTTATGTGACTTCACGTTTCAAAACTCTTAACTTTATATCATTAAACCTTTTCCCTACTGCATAATTTTTCTTCACAGGATAAAATATAACTGGTGTTGATGAGATTTTTTTCAGTGTGATTTAACCTGATTCTACTTAGTGTGATAATATATTGTTATCTTGTTCTTTTAGCAAAATACCACTTTATATTTGTTTCTCACTAAGAACTATTAAAAAAAATTAATCATAATTCACTAAAAATCAAGGTTAATTTGTAACTATTTCATTCAACTTGCAGCATGTTCATGTATCATTCTAAAAACATTATAATGTTTTGCACATTAAGAGAGATGGAGAAAGTTTTAAAAATTGAATTACAAAAATATTGTAACCTTTTATATGTCCATTCTATGTATGTGTAATTTTTAAGATTTGTTTTTGAGGACCTTATAAATATAAAAAGATAGTGTACCTGAACTTGTGTTATTTCTATGGATAAACTCATTGCAAAGAAAAATGTATATTTTTGTTATATAGGTCTCACATACTAAAGTTCACTAAAACAAAACCCAATTATTCATTGTTTAACAACCAGCCAAAAATTTAGTAATCATAAAACTATTTTTGATTTAGTTGATAATTGGAACATGTCCTTGGAATATCTACATATTATAATATGCTTCAGAAAAAAAGGTATAAGAAAGTTAAAAAATACAGAAATTATATTTAACAGTATATTACCTGCCTATTAAATTATCTTACAGTAGTGTTGTTTGAAGAAGCAGAAAAGGTTGTAAAAAAAGAGGTAGAAAATTAGAATGATGTCTATAGAATAAAAGTTCAACATAGCACAGAAAATAAAAAGTAGATGAAAATATAAAAAATAAAGTGTTGAAAAGTTGGTGTGGAATGTTTTGTAATTATTTAATTAGAATAGGAATTTTTGTGAGTATGTTTGGAAACATTAAGTTGTGATCCTAATGAAGATGTAGGTAGAACAAAAGTCAAAGAGTAGTATATAGTAGAAAAATGATGTCATGTATGAATGAAAATATAAGTGGGCAGAGAGAGCTAAAGGAATTAATATAATAGGAGTTAAAAACGTTTGGGATAAAAGTGAAGGTGTAGGAAGTGATAATGGGAATTTCAATAAAATACAAAATTATAAAGGGGCATAATAATTTTGGTGTATAATAATCAGGTGGTAGAGTGAATGAGAAAGGAGAATGTATTATTGGTGGGAGATATGAATTAAGCTTTATAAAAAACAAGGACAAGAATATAATGTGGAAGAGAAAGAAGGTATGCAAAATCCATAGAAAAGGCTGAGGAAGTCAAAGATCAAATATTGAATAGAAAAGTTGAAAAGTTATTAATTTTGTGGACCTTGGGGTTTGAAAATGTTGAACAGAAGAATAAATAAAGATGAAGGAGGAAGGTAGATGTATATAGGAGCAAGAGAAGCTTCACAATTGAACCATGTAATTGAAAAAAAACAGAACAAAAGTAAATGATTTTGATGATAAAGTTAGAAAATAGGATAGAATGAGATAATATGCTAGTTTTAATGGGATGAAAAAAAGAAAGGTGGAGAGTCAATTGGAGGGAGGATAAAGAAAAATTGTCTTGGACAGAAATGAAAAGGATATGGAAAGGAATGGTGACAGATAAAGAAGGATACCAGGAAAAAGATTTGGAGATTTAATATGGCAATAGAGAGGCTAGGCATGAAGGCTCAAACAAGAAAAGGAAATGGGTGATTTGATTGAGAATGTAAATAGTCAAAAAAGAAGTGAGGAAACGACTGACAAATTTCAAAGAGAGAAAGAGAATAATAGAAAAAAAGGAATTGTAGCAATTATATATATATATAAATAGAACAAATTATGGAAGGGAGAAGTTGATAGATAATAAAACAACTAAGGTCTCTGGACAGTGCTTAGTATGTTTCAGAGAAAGGGGGAAGGACAGTGAATATAACAGTGAACATGGAAGAATGAAAGGAACACTTTAATAAAAGTATAAAAGGTAGGGAGAAAAAAACTGCAAGGGATAAAATGGTAAGAATAATATTTTATAGTCAGTGGACAGAAGAAGAACAGGAAAAGCAATTAAAATGAAGAAATGAAAGATCACACAACAAGCTGATGGGTTAGACAAATTTTATAGGAACTTGACAAAAGAAAGAAATGAGAATTAAAATAATAACAACTTTACAAAATGTGTAATAGATGCAGATAGCAACTCAATTTTCAAGTTGGAAAATAAAGCAGAGACAAAGAGCTATAGAGAGTCTCATTACTAAACATATTTTATATATATATAAAGTAATGACTGGAACGATGATGAAGGTTTAATGAATGGTTAAACAGAAAAAAAAATATAAAAGAAAGCCCAGCACAATTTTGGAAAGGGTTTGAGGTAGAACTAAAGTCAGTGTAGAGGGATATATAAAATCAAAAGAAGATTGGAAAAATTTCAAATATAGCAAGAATAAGGTGTGATAATGTACCATATGGAACAAAAAATGGATAAAGTAAGAAGAGGAAATGTAGAATTTGTAAAGAAAACAAGAGACAATAATCAGGCAGGTGATAGCACTGCCTATGTAGGGATGGCTCGGATTGTTCCTTGAAATATCTCCTCAATAGGTCATCAGGACTTTACAGTACAATACAGTGTTTCATTTTATAACAATATCTATGTAATGACTGAGTCACAAGTTCTGGAAATATCATAGCAAAAGGTTTTCGATTAGTTGACTATTCTTCTTCAGGAGGACCCTTTGTTCTCCTGAAGAAGAATAGTCAACTATTCAAAAGTGCTCATGTTTTGGGTCTTATTTTAAGTTTATTACACTTTATATGTGATCCTTTTTGCTAACTCTTTTATCAAGATAGCAAAAAGTTTGAATTTCTTGATCTTCTGCTTCTTTTTTTATTACATGATAACTCAAAAACCAAAAACAATGGTTTCAACCAATCTCACTGACGTGACAGTTTCAAACAGAGTAGCTGCTTTTATAATCATTATTAACAATTAGTAGTAATTAAAGAAAATAATAATTATAGTGTAAACAATGTTATCATTACCTCTTGAGGTTAGCTTTCTTACAGAAATTTGATGTTCCTTTAAAAAGCGTACATACAGGGTAAAACAGAATTGCCAGCCAATAATAGATAAACAATAAATATTACAGTTGGAACCTCATTATATTTAGAACTTGGTTATAAGTACAACCCTCCATGTCTATTGAAACACTGCTTTAAAAAAACAAGCAAACAAGTAAAGAAAAAACTTTTCGAAAAAAGGAAGTAAATGCAAACAAGACAGTAGGCATGGCATTTGCATCATCCCTGCATAATAGCACAGGTAAGAATTAACATATAGCAGTATACATAACTATTCAGTCACAACTGAATTTATCCTACTTTTGTCTGTTAACATTCTACTACACTGTGTACCTGTGCTATTTACATAGGATGATGCAAGTGTCATCCTTACTATCTTAATTTGCATTGTGTTTGGAGGATTGATATTAACCATCCCTACATTTACTTTCTTTTTCAAGAATTTTTTCTTTACTTGTATATGAAAAATATGAAAAGAAATAAATAGGGAAAATATATATATATATATATATATA
>NW_013666215.1:347836-370750 GCF_000517525.1 Limulus polyphemus
AAGATAGATTCGAGGTTGGATTAAAAACTAACCTGCAAATGTAAAGTAGCAAAATGTTTGAGGCGTTTAAAATATAGTAGATGTCGGTGTGATCATTATGGCACACCAGTTGCTCAAAAAGTTTGCCGTAAGAGAGGTCAGAGAGGCCATAGCAGGGGAGGTGTTGTCAAGCCTACAAAGAGAAGTACATTTGTATACAGGAGCTGTAAACGAATGTAACTTAATGGATGTATCCAATAATTTGCCCTCAAATGAGGATGAGAACAAAAGGAGGTGAATGATTCAAGATCAGGTAAGGAAAAGTGAATATGAAAATATTTTCTGAGTGAAGTGCAAGAATATTACAGTTGAGAGGAGTACTAAAATAATGGTGAAATAGCATGACTGTAGTATTTTCGGATGGTAGGATAGAAATACCTTAATGACTACTCGGATTAAAGAAAACAGCATGGCAAAATGATCCCTGGATCATACCTCACACAGCCATGTACCTCACTCTTAGGTTTCTGGATTTTAAGATCTCATGGGATATTCCACCACCTACCTAAATAGTCATATTTTTTGCCATTGAATAAGAGATTGTTTGTTAATTAATGTAATTTCAAAAACAGAAAAAATCCTAGAACTATTGTAAAGTGCAACCCTCTGTCAAAAAGTTGGAGCATAAGGAGTATATATGATTAATTGATATAAACATAGAGAGGCGTACACTTTTTTGTCAAAAGTTAAATAAGTAAAGCTAAATTGTCAATGAAAAAAAGTCTTGTATGTTATAGCAATGTGCCTAATGTATTTTTGTCGAGATATTTTAATAGCTTTGAGCTCCAGGGTATTGTCAAGAAAAATGGTAGTTGCACAACAATTAAAAACAGTCATCTACACTTGTGGCCATGTTAGGGATATAGTAACCTTAGATATGTAGGATACTGTAGAATTAGTATGCAGCAGTCATATATATATACTGAGAGAATTGAATCAGGACATGATTTACAAAAACATTATTATACGTTGGTTCTCTTGGTAAGAGCACTTTTGCAGTGTTGCTACATGAAGGTACGATATTTACATTAAAAATAACTATCATGCTTTTTTACTAGTGGTATCCCTTTGGTTTGATGAATGGTACCATTTGCATTTTTACTTGTTCTTAGACTATTCTTTACCTGAAAGTAAATCATCATTGAGCTTTGAGAACTCTCTAGCAGAGAGCTAACACTTCTTATTTATCTTAAATGCATGTGTGGGTGCTGAGTTTGAATATAATTTTTTTTTTTCAGAGTAGAGTTATTGCCATATGATCTACTTTCTCAGATGTTCAAGATCCTTATGATTACCAGCAATGATCAGAAAGGTTAGTTGTTTAGCTTATATCTAATATTGAAAATTTAACAAAATTCTGCTTCAAGTGGTATAAAATTGCTCAATGACAATTTAACTGCCACACTTAAAACTTTAATGATTGTCAGTAGTATTACGTAAACTTAGTTTTGATGTTTAGTGTGTGTGTGTGTATATATATATATATATATATGTGTGTGTGTGTGTGTGTGTGTATATATACACATACAAATAAATAGCAGGTTAAAGAACATCTAATAATGATAAGCAGGCTAGACTGCGTTGTTTTATAAGCTAAATTCCTTTAGATTAAAGTGTTTTTATTACACTGCCGTACTACTGTAAGCGATTCAAAATGTCTCCTCAGCCACTACTATCATGGTCTATGTTGGGTAAAATGTCATTTTTATCTTCTGTTAGTGCTTTGTTGTGTTAGGTTCTTTCACTTTTATATTTAACTGACAAGTGAAAGATTTTTGGAGGTTTTGCTCTGACAATATCTTTAAATACTGTCAAGAATACTTCCTGGAATAGATATAGTGAGTCACTTGAAACAAGCAAAAAACTGTGGACCTAACTAGTTTTATTATTTACTCTCATTTGATATATATAGACAACTGTTAGTAAGAATAGTATCAGTTATATTTGTTTTACATTTGAGATCATTACAGCATTCATTTGTAAAGTTGAAGAGGAAATTACTGTTCATAGTGCTCTTGTTTATCCTCATTCTAAATATTATGTAATGTTCTTTCTGTCAGATCCTTGTTTCTTGAAACTTTGTTGTTTGTCTTACACATAAATGTCTTTGGCACCTCATCAGTAATAACTATTTTGATTCTTAATTTCAAGGAAAACTAACCTCAATAGAAGTGGGGATCAGTTTATTGTTATTGGTAAAAATACTGTGAATATTTGTGAAAAAAATGTAAGTTGTAAAATTTAATATAATTATCTCTTGATATTACAATATATCTGAGAATAGCTGAAATATTTGTAAATCCAAATCAGCTGATTTGATTTTGTGCATTGCTTTAAACATACATGTTTACATTGTATCTTTATTTTGCCAAATTTTAAACTAATAATTTCATAATCTATTTTGTAATTCCTTTGTCCTACTTTTATAGTGTATCATTGAGACTTGATAACAAAGGTTGTACAAAGTAGAATAAAACATGTTTTGGAAGTAGCCTTTTAAAGGTTTGTATAATCAGATTTAAAGCTTCTATACAGAATCAGCAACTGTACATTTATTTACCAAAAGAAGTATGTGTAAAACAAAAATGTGTCTATATTATTTTAAGAATGGTTTTATTGAATAATTCTATGTCCTTATAAATAATCTCTTTTTCTTTAGACTACTCAGAACTTCCAGAAATGCCCATAACTGGTCTAGAAGCTGTTGCATTTGATTATGAAGTCCAGTGGCCTCTTTCTTTAGTTATCAACAGAAAGGTTTGTTTCATGTGTGAAAGAGTGCTTCTTCATTATTTTCTTCATACTTATATATGTTTGTGTACATACATACATACATATATACATTTGTGCATACATTGATTGGTTACTATTAGGACTCCTACTTCATATCAGTTATAACTAACTTTAGCTGCACTAATATGTTACACATTTCTTTGTTAAGATGTTTAGGTTCTTTAAGAAGGATTTAGTATTTGTACTTACCACTTGATCAGTTTTGTTTTGATAGTGATCAAATTCTTGTATAAAACTCAACAGATCAGGCATTGTATGAAAAGTAATCATAAGGCTAGCCAGGAATATGGTTGAAAAACCATTGTTTACAGAAAAGTTGTAGTTTGAAAAGCATCCAAGATAGATATAATGTGAAAGGCAAATAAAAATCTAAAGCATCTAGAACAGACTTTGCCTGAAAAATGCTCTAAAGGTTGGAGTGTTAGATGTACACAACTCTTTCAATTTAAGTTTAAATGTGAGTTTTATGATTTAAATAGTTTACAAAGCAGGAGTGTTAAACTTAGATATTTTTAGAAGTGGTAGTTTATCGCAGGTTTGTTTACATAACAGTTTATGAATCGTATATTGTGTAGTTCAGTAGTTATGAATTGATGATCGTTATTTTATTGTGTCATGTTGCTAGAATCTTCTGATTTTTCCTCATTGTTTTAATTGAATATTATTGCATCATAATATCTAGTAGTGAGTGGAATGTTCTAAACCTCTGTTGGGGTATAAATACTCATTGAAAATTTAGTTTGAAAGATAGATCTAGACTAAGTGATTGTGAGTTTAGCCATAAAGAGTGTATAGTGGCAGTTTATAAATTGAAATTATCCTAAGATTATTCCTGCACAGTTCCTTGTAGAGTTAAAAAAAGGCATAACTTTAAAGAGTCACAATCATAGTGTACATAATGTTTAAAATATTAAATCAAAGTTCACTATTGTTTGTAAGTTTTTGACTATAGAGTTCATGTTTAATTTTAACCTCTGGATAGATTTTATTTTTTATCCTAAATTTTAATTCATCAATCATCTGTTCACTGGGCTTGATCACACTGATCAACCCTAGATCTTTGAAGCTGTGGTATTATCAATGAAAGTTTACTAAGTGTGTCTTCAAAAAATTTGGCAAGCTGTTAGTAACTTTTAAGTTTGCTTTACCCAAAAAGTCAGATTTTTTAATAAATTATTTGCACTAAGGATTTATCTCTGAAATTTCAAAGCCTTTACTGAGCTATGCCAAGAATAAAATACATATTTTCATTTTATAATTTTCATATTTTATTTTCATAACTGTTAGAACGTCCCAAGTGAATATCAAATGTCTTGTGGTAAAACTTTATATCTTAACTCTTATTTTCTCTAATCTAATACTAACTGTAGAAACAATTTTTGTGTCCAGAGAAATAAAAAGAGGAAAAATAAAAAATGAATAATACCTTTATTTCCTCTGCACTGATTGCAGTATTGATCAGTAAGTTCCAAATTACATATCTTAATCTTTTGTTAACCTTTTTGCATCTGTTTTCCTTTAATTTCGTTTTTATTGCTCTGCTTTAGGAATTCAAAAATTGGAAGCTTCATACCCATGGGGGCCACAGGGAGGCATCAAAATATACAATACTGTTAAGGTACTCAGTATCTGTAGATTCCCCATGTGTGTGAGGGCCTCAATCAGGATGCAGAATGTTTTGGAGAGACTTGTGCTTAGAAAGTCTGGGAACCTGTGCTCTACTCTGTTTCCAGTGGATCAGTAATCCTCCCATCAGTAGAGGTGTAACAATACACCTATGCCATGATACGATATATATCATGATACACATTAGCATTAAATTACTTATTTGTGTATGTGGGGTGATAAGTGACTTTTTTTTAGCATGCTCAAAATAACACCTTTGGTTTTTATTAACAAACAAATACATGACACTTGTGTACAAAATACATGACAAGGCAACACTTTTACTTAAACTCATTTTTCTTTAGAAAAATGAGTATATCAAGATTATTTGAGTTGAGAGTAGGTCATTGGGCTGTAAAAATGTCACCAGTTGTGGAGAACACCCTCTTACTGGGCACAGTTATTGCAAAAATTGAGAGAGATGCTGAAGCAACTTTAGATAACAGTTGATACTTTACATTGTTTTCTTTACACTGCTGTAAAGCTGAATTATTATTAGTCACCTGATCACAAAGTTCAGTTATAGATTTAGCTGGCTCAACATGTGACAGAAACATATCACCAAATATGTCCTCCATTGCACTTTTTGTCCCCAGAGGATGTTCATCTTCACTGCCACTGTCCCAGTCAGAATCAGTCTTAACTGGTACAACAGCAGTAACACCTAGGTCCAGAACTTCTGACAGTGCTGATGTGGCTCCAACCCCTATCACATTGTCAGTCTCAGTTATATCAGGAGGCTCTGATTTCACCTGATAACTAATAAGTTATATGAAATGAACAACACTTACCAAGTTTTCAAACATTTGATTACATTTCTTCATAATTGAATGTTATTCCAATTTAATCATATTGAACGATTTAAATGTGTTTCAACAATCAACATACATTCAAAAGGAAACAAATTACAATTGAAGTTCAATGTAAATTGTTTTGTTAACAATTTTTTCATATACATATTTATTAATATAATATACATTTACATGTACAATGATATTGGAAATGTTTTTTTTATTTAAAAAAAATTATAGCATAGAATTATAAAATTACCTGAAGAAGATTAGCAAATCCAACAGCTTTGAGGCAAAAATTGCTGTACATCAGGTGTCGTTCTTCATCTGACAGAAATGACAGGCATTTAAAAGGTGGATCCAATGCATAACTTTGAGGTAGTAGATTTCACACTTCTTCATCTTTGTACCTATTGGACAAATCAGCAGAGATGACAGTTTTCACTTGCTTATTAAGCTGTGACTCATTTAGTGACAATAAAAGTTGATGTTGCAAGGGTAGTATCAGTGAAATTGTTGGGTTTGACTCATAACATTATTGGCATTTTTTAATGGTTTCAAGAGTTCCACAGCTTCTTCACAATTACATAGATCATCCTCTGAGAGAGTCTCAAGTTCTTTATGACTTTTTCTTATGTCAGGGCTCATGTGAACAGCAAACACTGCAGGCTGCTGTTCAAGATATCTTGATAACATATCATATGAGTTGTTCCGTCTTGTACTGTCGTCAACTATCAACTTGTGCTGTGACAAACCAAATACTTTCTGTTTGACTTCATCATGGCATTTGCAGTACTGCTGCAATGAAAAACTTTAGCAACTTTCCTCATTCAGCCCAGAAGATGAGACATTTGTTTGAGTTGCTAAATTAATAGTATGTGCCAAACAGGTAATATGTATTCCATTGATATATTTAACTGCTATGTCCACATTAGATACGTTGTCTGTCACAACTACAGTTTGCATGGGTCACCAAAATTAACACCAGTGTGAGGCTCATGTGATCTTGTTTGGAGAACATAGTTTGCAATCTGCCAATCATTTGTAGTGAAATGGGCTGTTATAGTGATATAGCTTTCCACTGCTATGGAAGTTCATCCATCTGTGGTAAGACTAATACTGCTGGCAGTCTTCAAGGTACCTAGAAGTTCTAGTTCAACTTCTTATACAAGTCAGGGAGGACCTTACCACTTAAGTGTTGCCTGCTGTGGAATGTGGTATCTGGGTTCCAATTCATTAATAAGACCCTTAAGTTCTGGCTGTTCTATAATTGAACAGGCCCTGTGATCAGTGGCAATAAATGTGCTGATCCACTTCATTATAGCTTGAGCCCAAACTGATGTGTTCATTTTGAAAGCTTCAGACAACCTCAACTGTCCAGAAACTGTCAGAGTTTTATTATCTATGGTGAGAGAACACCCAAAGCTCCTGACTGATGCCTTACTGACAGTTTCATGCTGATTGATAGTAGGATGATGATGGCAAATGTGAGTGTTTATACTCATTGTGTTTCCTGTGTAGCATTATTTCATATGACATAACATACATACTGTGCACTGTTTTATCTGTTTGTTTTACATTATTGTCTTCATAGGTGACTAAAAAGCCAAAGTTTTTCCAAACTGGCAATTTAAACTTGTCTGGTGGAGGCACAATTTCAACATCGCTGGAAGCAGCCATTTTGGAAGCATTTACAGTAATCACGAAAATAAGATGAGCCAATCAAAGTTGCAGATGCTTCTTAATTCCCCGCTTTAGCTTGAACAAGCACCTCTGATTGGCCAATTGATTATTCACCCCTACAGCTATAGTGTGGTTTAAGTGCCATTGACTTTTCTGATAAATCATATTTTATGATGTATTGTAAAAATCAAGACATTGCGGGATAACTGCCTTTGTGTATCATGAATTGCATCATCAGCTAAAACATCTATTTTGTTTTACCCACTATCATTCCCCAAGCTGAACAAAAAAATGTGGCCTGGCTAACTAATGAATAAACATTTGCTTTAAAATTCTTATCAATGCTCTAAGTGTAGCTACCAGTTTGGCCATCAATTTTGATTTCATTCCTTTAAGTTTCACACTAAGTCCTTTTTTGGCTGCACCTTTTTTTTCACACCTAAGGTGTGTTTGATTATATTATGAATAACTAAGACAATACAGGCTTATCTGTCAATAATTTAATTTTTATAAATAAACTGGCCATAAGAGTAAGGTCTGTAACATTTTGCTTGAATGATTTTCTTTAAAATGTAATATTACCTGGTACTCATCCTTATCGGTATACCTATTAATTCTTTAAGATTATTTTTATATGTTGCATCTTGATAACTTTTTATCTCTCTCTTAGGTGCTGGCTTGTTATCAGATGTTGTTTCGCCACCTGTTTTATTGCAAGCATGTGGAAACATTGCTTGGAAGGTGAGTAGTGCTACCTTTTAGAGTCGGCTTCTTCCAGTCAAATAGTGTAGTCATACGTGTTTTTTCTTATCAGGACTTTAAAGATTTCTTTAATGCCATAAAATATACAATTTTGCTTAGACAATGTACTTTTTGTTGCACACATCGGCTTTTAGTTGTACTCTTATGATATGTTAAAATAACCACACCAAAAATAAGTTACATTTACTTTTCCTTTCTGTTTACAACTAAAAACATTTGTCTTTTATATGTATTGATCCTTCTTAAATTTTTAAAACCTTGAACCTATGTTATTACTCTATATAAGGAACTAAGTGTTTTTCTTATTTGTCTTGTTGAAAATATTTAGTGTAACTTGAATCACACTTAAAATCTAATTGCAACAACTTTTGATATGACCAATAAAATTATCACAAATATTAGTACAATAATATTTTTTGAAGATTATCATTCTAAGTTTTCATTTCATTTCTAAGACTCATGATAAATAATTACTTTTGAATTGTTCATAATTTGTTAATGGATTATAATGTGGAAATAATATGTTTATAATGTAGTGTTTGGACATTGAACAAGGTAGCAAAATCGTTTAGCCTGAATGCTTCATGTTCCTACGCTTCAGCCTTTGCTCTTCGACAAAGGATGCTAAACTTTGTACAGAATCTAGAATATTATATGATGTTTGAAGTTGTTGAGCCCAGTTGGCATGTCTTTCTCACCAAGATGCATGAGGTATGCTGTTAGTTTATACAATACTGATAAATGTCTAGGAAGCATTGAAAAATATTTGATACAAAAACTATGTCAACAAAACAACACAGAAATAACCATAACATGTGTAAAAAGAAACTTCTCATAACTCATGAAATTAAAGGATTTATTTCGGAATATATGATAAAAATTATTCAAATTTTCATTTATTACAGAGCACAGAAACAAAATATTCTATGTAGTAAATTAACACATTCTGTAAATCCAATCAACTAGATATTATTTTGTTTAGATCGTTCATTAACAGATATAAACAGAAAGTTCATATCAACCATTTTTGTACTTTTATGAGCATTAATGTTTTTTTTTGTGCCAAAACAAGCAAGTGTCTGAAATTTTCCATTAATTTTATGTGATTGTGGATCTCCAGACATTTTAAGATGTGCACTATAGTATTTAGCATTTTTGTTGTTCATGGTGTTATAGATTGGGTACAGAAACACACCGTCTACTTCCTGAATTTTTTCCTTTTTTTTGCAAGATTATATTTTCTTCCATGAACACTTTGGGGTCACCTCTTTTATCTGTATTATAGTTGCAGGATAGTGCAATACATTGTGACACTTTGAATTTGCCTGAAAAGGAAATAGCCTGTTATTGGTATGATTGTGGTATCTAACTTTTGTCGATATTTTGAGAATGAAACTCTGTTTCTTTTGGAACACTGGGTCCTGACACTGATATTTAATTGTTCTTGTTTGGTTTCTCTTTTGATAGTTTTTCCCATTTTCACAATAATTGCTGATCATGTGATATAAGACATTAATACAAAACTTTCATAATTAATGAAATACTTTTGTTTATGATAGTCTGCTTTTATCTAACTGTGCAGTGAAAAGTTTCTACTGTATTGTTGTTGGAATTGGCCCTTTTTTTTAATCCAACTTTAGTAGCTATATACTAACAGTGACTGGTATGTTGGTCTGCCAGAAGTTCAGTAATTGTACGTCATGTAATAAACTGTTTAGTGTTAAAATTAAACTGTTAGATATCACTGTGCCTGTTTAGTGTTATATAGGCTATTCATGCCAACAAGTATCCATTAATATTCAGTAATATTTGATAAAAACAACCATCCATTTTTTAGATCACTTTTAATGTGTAAAGAAATTGGTTAAGTATTTCATTTAAAAAAAACAGTCTTCTTATTAAGCTTGCACAGGAAACTAACAAGCAGTATTATTATCTAAGGATGGCACGCTGCTGTAATATGAAAAATATCAGCTCACATTAGAGATTATGCCTTGTATTGCAAAGCTAAGAACTGTAGTATTCAGTCATTTCAAGTCTCAACTCTCAATACAAGTTGGTGATCTGTATTTCTACATAAGATATCCAACTTTGTAAACTCGACATTTGTCCATTTGTTTATTTAAGTTCATATATGTTTTTCCTTTTCTTTTTAGTTAAAAAGATTATCTCCAGATTTAAATGTTTACTTTGTTAATCTTTACCAGAAACATTAAGGAGATCAGTTAGTATTTCCCTTCTGAGCAAATGCATATTTTTTTATACTTGTTTCAATAAACAAGATGATTGTTCGAGATGGAAATGATGTACTTTTCAAAAGTTAGGGATTAACTTAATAAATACATTTAAATATTTTTGTTTGTACAAAGTGAATTGTTATAATTAATTCAGTAGCATTTTTAACTTCAACATCTATGTAGGTAACCAATGTGGATGATGTTCTTCATTGCCATGGTGATTTTATTGATAGCTGTCTGAAAGACTGTATGCTGACACATCCAACACTACTTCAAACTGTGGTTAGATTACTGAAGCTGTGTGTGTCTTTTAGTGGTTTTATGAAGGTAAGTGTTTTTTATAGAATTCAGAAATGTGATTTAATTAACAGGTGTTGGTAGTAGTTTAATAGATTAATTTGTGGAAAGTAACCGTACCCATGAAATTTGAAGAATATACGTGTTTTACACCCAAAAGTCACTGTGCCTGTGAAACTAAAACAGCGTAGATGTTTTATACCCAAAAGTCACTGTGCCTGTGAAACTAAAACAGCCTAGATGTTGTATACCCAAAAGTCACTGTGCCTGTGAAACTAAAACAGCCTAGATGTTTTATACCCAAAAGTCACTGTGCCTGTGAAACTAAAACAGCCTAGATGTTTTATACTCAAAAGTCACTGTGCCTGTGAAACTAAAACAGCCTAGATGTTTTATACTCAAAAGTCACTGTGCCTGTGAAACTAGAACAACATACATGTTTTGTGCCACAAAGTGACTTTGACCATGAAGCTAGAACAATGTACATGCATTAGACCAAAACTGGCCATTCACATGAAATCAGCACAGTATATATTTTGTTTTAAAACAAAAAGTAAGATATCCCATTAAAAGACATTATTGTACATTGTTTCACCTATTGTAAAGTGTATTCTAGTAATTCTTTGAAAAATAAGCTGTATGTTCTGTTGAATAGTTTTCAGCTCTCATACTACTGAGGTGTAAATAGTTTGCAAAAAGGAAGGTTTGTGAAATGAGAAATAAAATCTAATGTGTATTAGCGAATTCGTGCAAAAGAGAGTGTAATTCTATACTCCATGTTAAACTTGCCCAGTACATTATAATGTGATCAGCATGTTAACTTACTCCCAACTTTTTCTGGAATATTCTTGATGGACATATGTATCCCACTGTATAAAGCACTTCATAAGGAATGAAATAGTACTTTTATGAACAAGAAACAGAAACAACTGTGTATTAAATTTTCTTTTGTTTTTAAACAAGAAGAAATAATATTTTCTCTTTCCATTTTACTTTGCCAGTTCGAAACGTTCTGAGAACACTAATTATTAGAACACTGTAGAACACTAATTATTATGGTTTTTCATAACCCACACCTGTTGTGCTTTGCTAACCATAGTAGTATGAAAGTTGTAAATTTGAAACTCTCATCACTTAATAAACTTTTTTTATTAGTAGATTTAAATAACTGATCTTTTCAAACTTTAATAGTTTTTAATGTTGCCAATTGGTTTATTAATATCTGGTTCTAACACAATTTCACAAAACTAACTGATGTAATGAAATCATGGTATTTATGAAGGATATTTTGCTGACATAGTGTATGTCTGTCTGTGTATGGATATATTCCGACAAAAGGTAACTTCACTCCATGTATTTCCTATATAAAATATGTTATCCGATTTTCATCATCTCATTTTTCTATTTAAAATACTATTACTTGAAAATACACACTTTCTACAAAACTTGATTTTAGTAAAGAATGCCTTTACTTTTTTGTTGTGAAAAAACTGAAAATTTGCAACTGAAATTAGCCAAGTGAAAAAATCCCCAACCTCCTAGTCCTTAGTGATACAGATGTATACTGTGCATGTAAGTTATTAAAATTACTTGTTAGGCATTTCATTGTATCGTGTGACCACAACCTCATGTACTTATTAAAATAGGCTATAAAAATATCATAGTGCAGGTTTACTATAGCAAGAATAAACTGATTGCTACAGTCTTATAATAACAACTGCTTAAAAGTGTGATTAATCAGGTATTGTTTGAAAAACAAGTTTCTTTTTTTTTTTATTTGTTTAGTCTTAACTTATGTGCATACTATCACTCAGGTGTAGTAATTAAAACTCTTCATACTTGTGTGATTGTTTATGTGAGATAAATATTTAATTCAGACCCCTGATAAATATTTTATCCCTCACTAAGTACTATTTAATTCTCTAACTAATCTTATTTACACTATTTTTGAGTTGTGAGATTGTGTTCCTCTAAGTGGTGGTTCAAGCAATCATCCGAAGAATGCTTCAGAGCAGCATATAAAATTGTCAAGAAAAAAAGGTGGAAGAAATATATAATGATACATTCCCCACCTTTATTTCACCATTTGCACTATTATGATTTTTTACTTAACACATTTAATGTAGTATTACTAATTTTGGATAATTATTATTTGTCTGAACAGTAACCTTGGATACAAACTTTTTAACCATTAATTTTTCAGAGGAGTCACAAACATGCTGTGGAAGCAGAACTTTCTATTTTAGGAGACAGCATGCTCTATTCAGTTGCAGAAGAAACTGGAATTCAGGTATTTGTGCAATTTCTGCATGTAAATAAGTTCAATGTTAACTTTCTCAGTCCTTGTCTTCTAGTTTTAAGTGTATCTGTAAATACTGATCTTATGTTTTGTGTTGGTTTCTTGTGTTTATAGAAGCTGAAATGTAAGTATAATTTTGCCATAGGATGTCTGTCAAAACTTCCATTTCTGTCATGGTTGATCCTCATATGTTATTGTTAGAATTTTGCTTTGAATATCTATCACAATTGACGTAAGGTATTAAGTTAGAACTCTGCTTTGACAGTTTAATGTTTCATGAAGTTACTAATAAGGATTAAGTGTTTGAATGTGTGTGCATAAGTTTTAATTTTTCACAATGAGTCTAGATTACTTCTGGATTTCAAGTTTAAAACATTTTTTTATCTTAATAGTAAAGGTCACATGGAGGTTAATTTAATTTATATGTTTTGTTGTTGCTAATATTGGTGAAGTTAGGAACTTTGAATTTTAGTTATGCCTTAAATTAAAGTGTAGCAGACTGGTTATGTACAAAGACAGGGAGTTTTTTTTTTCAACAGAGTGGCTTTATTAAGCATGAAACTTGAATTGATCCCAATATCTCGGTGATTAAGGTCATGTTATTGAATTTTGTAGTCAACTTTGGTTAGATTTCTTAAATTAATTTATATGTCAGTTCCAGTTTGTTTTGTGTGTGACAAGTAGACTTCATCAAAATTCTGTTTTATGATTATTTGATTTATGTATGTGACTGCCAGGATGTTTTAATGTTGTGAGAATCGTGTGTGGTTACCTCGTATAACTCTCAAACCTAGATTTGACATTAAAGTTGAACTTTTATTTTATTTCAATTCAGTTGTTTATTACAGTTGGACTTGTGTGTTTCTGTAAGGTTGGTTTGCTTATTTTGTGTGTTGTGTGCCTAAGAACTAAATACAGAATTCAATCTTACATATCCTATAGTATTTTAGGAGGAACTAGATTTACAGGACTTTCCATTTTGAAACTGGATATCCAGTATTGATTCAGGTTATGTTTCTGTTCAAAGTAAAGTTCAGCTATGAGTTTATACCTGTATACCTTTTTAAATTGCTCAGTATGTTTTGGTTTTACTTTTTGTTTTTTTATGTATATTTAAACTGGTTTTTAATAACAAATGTTTGTTTATTTTTGTCTGTCCATTAAAATTGGGCATCAATTGTTTAAGAAGGTACTATTTAAAAAGTCACACATGATGTTTCGCATTCTACTTATTTGTATTTTCATGAACAATGATAAAACTTGCTTCAAAAAAGAACAATGGTAAACCTAGAAAGTTAATTTGACTAAATTTCCTTCTTAAGAACAAAAGCTTCACTACTGTCTGTGCTCTTAACTGTGTGAAAAATATCATGTTATAACTACAAGAATCTCATACTATATATATTTTTATTCTTTAAGAGCATAAAATGACAAACATTACCCAGTAATGATCATTTATATCATGTGCATCTTCTGAGTTCTTCATGGTTCTATATTTGTGTTAAGAAATATCATGATCTGTGTTTCAGAATAGGAAATAAAGTAGGTTATAAGTGAAAATTTGTATACATTTTTAAATAGCTTCACTTTTTTTTTTTCCAAAACATAGGAATCTTCCACTCAGTTGGTAATGGGTCAAGATAGCTTCCAACAGCGAATTTCCTCTTTCCACTATGAGTTTAATGACATGTTGTTTCAGCTTCTGGAAATGATCAGTGACCAGGAACGAGAGAACTATAGTGAGAAAATGGTCAATATGTTGTATAGGTCAGTTGAAAAAGAAATTGACAACTTTTTAGTTTACATGTAGTTCTCTATGTGCAATGCATAAAACATTTGTAAATTTATTGTAAGATAGTGAGTTCAGAGTTACAAAGATTGTATAAAAGATTTCGTGAACTGTCAAATGTGTAAAGGTCAGTAGTAAAGATTAACCAGCATCTCCATGTGTTGTTTTAGTGGTACAATGGCCAGATGTTATGTAGGTCAGTTGTACAGGATAAGCTAGTAAGCTGTGTATGCCCATAAATGGAAAGATTACAAATAAATATGCATTGTGAAAATAATAATCAAATGATTTGGATTAAATTGTTCAAAAAATTACCAACGAATATAATTAAAATGAAAATACTTATATTTCTATAAAGTTGATATACAACATATCAGCATACTGTCTTTCTGCAGGTTAAGTTATTAATTAATAATTTTATTTTAAGAAAGGCACTAATCTGAAATGCTGTATATATTCAGAATTGAAAAGTGGTTGACAAGATGTGCATATCAGTAAGAGAAACATCGGCAACAAGTTTTGGATGATAGAACAATGGCTAATATGTTGTTAATGCAGTAATAGTGCAGGATTAATCAACAAGCTACGTAGGTTGGAAACAATATGCTACTGAGTTAGATAGTTGCCCAATGGCCAATAACATTGTGCAGGATAGTAATTTGGATGTTAATTATCAGGTTATAATTAAACTGTGCTGCAGATATTGAGTAGAGTATTAGTATAACATTAATTAGCAAGCTATTTAGGTTAGTAATAGAACTGTGAAGAACATTTAGTAGAAGTATAATAAATATAACATTAGTGTACATACTGAGTGAGGATTGTCGTAGAACATTAGTTGACAAGCAGTGCAGGCCAACAGTAGGATGGTAGTTTTGTGTTATTTAGGTTAAATTAATATATTTCTCTTCATGCTATTTATGTTAAGTATAGTTGTAAGACTTTCTGGCTATTGTATTAACCATAAGTAGGTTTTGTTATCAATATTCTGATATACAGAAATAGTTTTTTGGGCTTGTAAATTGTGTTTTTTTTGTTTTTTTTACAAATTACATCTTTTAGAGTAAGGAAGAATATTTTTTGAACAGGTGCAACAGTTACTGTAAAAGCTGTAGATTGAAAAAAGTACTTATAATCAGTAAGTAAACTCAGATGAAACTATTGTTTGTAAATTATTTGCAAATTTACAATGCTTTTGATCAAGAATGTATTGTTCATTAATTTCAACTTCAGGAATGTAATTTCTTATCTGTTTTCATGGTTTGCTTTAAAGAAATGAGGGACAACTTTACTTCAGAACTATGTTTTATGAATGAAAGTGTTTCTAAACTCAAAACTTCTCAAAAAAGAAGATTTTGACATTATTTATCTGTAAATAAAATCATAATTTAAACTAACATCACATTTTACAGTTGTGTATCTCTTTGGGCATGTAGTCATCTTTGTAACTGTACCATGTATTAACAGCTTGAACTTAAATATTTCCATGTTTTTTACATGCACATTAATTTTGCTCCCCCTTTTAAAACATTTCCCTTGACTATTTCATATCTTACGTAAATTAGTTTTGTTGAGTACTTAGTGCTGAGCAATTAGTGAAATTTTCTAATTGATTAATTGGTGAGTATATTAATTAATTACATTTAACTACTCAATTATTCTCACATGAGTTGGCTAAAAACCAAGCAAAATACAACATCTTGGGACTCTTAATAATTGGGTTTTGATACTTGTGATTGGCAGAGGAAAGCCTCGCCCATTGTGTAGCTTTGGGTAATTGGAAACCCTAATTTCAGTTAGTTGAGTATTTCAAGAGCAGTGACAATAATTGGTTAACCTGAACAAGTTTGAATGAATCAGAAATAATAATAAAAATCATAATTGCAGTATTTTAATTACTGAATACTTGGAGCAGTAATTTTGAAATAGTATCCCAGATATACATTATGACAAGTGTGTGTCAGCATTACTGACTAAAAATTGTCAGGAACATTTTTAACATCACTTGTTTTATACCAAGTAATATTGACAAAGCTGTGGTGTTGAAATATGTTTTTTTTGCGAAATAAATCTGTATTTAATACACTATCATGACTTATTTCTTGATTTATTTCTCATTGTCTTGATATGTTCCTTTCTAATGTACTTACGTATAAAATTAATTTATTATGCTTCAAGAAGTAAATTTTCAAGAGGTTGGTGCCTCTTATTGAGATACTGGTTCATAATGAAGCAACAAGTATGTGATTTGAAGCAAAACTAACATGATGCCAGTTTCTGATTTATTAGATAAAAATTGTAAAATGTTTCTTAAGTGAAATGTTTGTTTAAACATCATAAAATACCTGATTGTTAAAAAATATAAATTATAATCATGCCCTGACAGTGGTTAACTCTACTGCTGTTGTCTTTTGCACTTATTAGAAACTTAACCTTATCATAAGTAATAGCAAATAATGCTAAATTTAAAAATACATTTATTTTTTTAATACTAAAGGATAGGTATCATGCCACATATGTATCTTTTGGCAGAAACAGTGGAGGCTCTTAACATTATCTGCCAGGCATCATTTACTGCACATGTCACGAGGTTTTTGTGGCTTATATTCAAAATTTTATTAACCTATTTTTTGTTTATGTTATACCAATTAGTATAGTATAAACTCTTAGCTAATAATCCATATTTTAATAGTATATAAGTTTTAAGTTTTTAATTTTATAAGGCAATATTTAAAAAATCCTGAATTTTCCCTAGTGTGAAAAAGGAGACAAATTTTTTCTGTAGGCAGCCCATCTTCTCTATTTTATCCATTACCCCTCCAATAAGTACTAAATTTATGATAAATTACCCACTATAAAATCGTCATTGCTCAGACAATCCATAAGTTTTACAGTTTTCAATTTTGTTTGTTTACAAAGTCATCAAATATAAAAATCAGACCCCTCTTGCCACACCTACCTGTCACATATTCTCTTTCAAGATTTGTTAATAGTTCTCTCACATTTAATTATATATTATATATAACCAATACAAATCCAAGGTTTTCATCTATCAAATGACGTATTATATTGTGTTGTGATCTGAACAGAGAATTGTCAATTTCTCTTAATACAAGCTTCATTCCCATGGAAAAGATAACATCTAGCTTGGATGAATTTGTAATGGCTCTTGTTTCATAGTTAGAAAGCAAGAAAAATTGTGATAGCTAGAGGAAATTGTCGGCTTTTTGCATGTTGTTGTTCTATGTTCTTTGGTGCATTATTTAATTAATAAAAATGGTTTTGTGCATTACTACCATTAGCATAAAAAAGTAAGGTCAAGTGTCATTGACAGTTGATGTTTATTCTTTATCTATTATTATAAAAGTTACTAAAATGTAAAAATAGGGATCCTTTTAGGTTAGTTAAGGTTAGATTAGGTAAAATGAATAATAATTATAATACAATAAAAATATTTTATGAAACATGCATGCAAGCAGCTTGGAGTAGCTTCTGGGTAATGTAATTCAATAGTGTAACGTGAGCTGCCTGTTCTCGAAGTGAATTACAACTTATGGCACAAATAGTAGTTAGACACAGTTCAAAGGGCAATAAAACAATAGAATTTAATTATAAATAGATGTATACTGCTATGAGTGTAAAGCTACTTAGGATATATGAATGTAGTTTGATGTTACATTTGAAATCATTTAAAAAAAAAAAAGACTGTAATTTAGATTTATTTAAATTTTTTTTTGGTGGTTACAAGATCGGTCAAATTAACCAGCCTTGTATAGAGTTAGGGTAGAGAAAATAACAGATAAGGTATATAGTTTTATTGAAAACAAACACTTGAAATGTATGTATGTAGGAGGTTTTAGAGATTACATAAATGAAATTTGAGATTTTTGAGATGAAGAAACGTATTTTTAATCTTAACATGAAAATCATTTGCACATGGACTGTTCAAAACAAATACTCAATATATTCATGGACAAATCTTTCTTTACTTTATTAAAAATACTTCATTAAAAAATATATTTTTTATGTGAAAGACTTGTAATGTTTACTGAAAGACTGCCAAATTTCATGAAGATATACACACTATATGAAAAGTTAGTAGTATCAAATTTATAAAGTCTTTGAACGAGTACCAAGGGTACAAATTGACTGAGCCTGTGTTGAGAGAGTTGAAGGGATGAATATGGTAATAATCACAACAACCGTATAGTTCAAATTCATCTGTTTCTGAAACCACACACATACACATTTGGAAATTTTATTACTTTTTCTTTTATAAAACTATAAAATTCATCCTTGATTATTCATACGCAAGATTAACTTTCTTGGGATCATTGTCTCATTAAAAAAACAAAAACGTTTTATAGTCTACCTTATACAAAAAAATTAATGACAGACCATAGTATTATCTCAACTAAAAAGCTGTCACCCTCATTTATATTGATTTTACAATTCACATTCAAAGATTAAAAAAAAGGACACAAAGAAATTATAAAAGCTCTGAAATTGATAGAAAGAGGAAAAGAAATGCTTTTAAACCAGTATTTCCCTAAGAGTATGTAATGGCACACTGGAGTGTTGAAAGTGAGCTGGTTGTATGTCACAAAATATTCCATATTTCTAAAGTCGTTTAAAAAAAGTTACAATAAAATATATTTAAATGGAAATTTTAATGTGAAATCCACATGAAAATATAAAGACAAGGCATTTTATTTACCACTTTTTGATCATCAGGTGTTTATATGAGTAGTTTTTTAATATTCTTTCTTCTACAAGCACTGCAGTTGGTGGTATATCTTTGAGGAGGGGGGATTTTGGGAAACATTACCTTAAACAGTCCTCTAGTAAAAGATCAAACAGAATCCCTTTTGTTGTTTATATGTATCATTTAAAAAGTAAAAGTATAATATGCATTCTGAAAAAAGAAAAGTAAATACCCTCTGCTGCAATTCAATTAACATTTTATGTTTTCTCTGAAATTACTATTTGTACTTGCCTGAAAAAAAAAAGAATAAAATGTCTTGGTTCATACTAAAATAAATTACACCCCACAACAGAATGGTTATAATTCTTTTGATTGTTAAGATTTGTTGTCAGACTTACAAGATTATAAACATTACTGTTTTTTCAAAAAATTCAATCAAAACTCCATGAAATGGTTAATGAAATGACTTTCATAATATTCAATACCATTTATTATGTACAAGTGTTTTATTAATCATAATTTTTTGATCAATACTAATAAAAACTTTCCTGTTCCTAAACATTTCACTCAAATTGATATTCTGTCATTGACATGGTTCTATTAGGTGTTTAAACTTTGTATAAATCTAAATTATGTGTAGAGATGAAAGAAGTTTAATGGATTAGTAATATTTTTTCAGTGATTTTAACTTTAATTTAGGAATCAGTGATCTTCATAGTACTGTATATTTCATGGTGTGTAACTAAAAATTTAATGTTTTTTTTGTCTCAACTCATTTAAAAATTTCACCAAGTCATTTTTCTTATTTATACTTGAAATGTGTTTTATTCATTTATTTAGTACATATCTTTTGTTTTGATTTTTGTATGTAGTTATGGGTTTTTTAATTCTAGTCAGACATTTTTTTAGTATCTAATATGCTTTGATATCACTTTTTTCCCACATTACTGTCAATATTTCCTCTTTTTTGAATAATTTCACTACATTTTTCTTCTTTTTCTACAGGCTGTTTGTTTTACACATCTCTTTTTTTTTTGGTCTTATTCTTCTATCTTTACACCAGTAGTCACTGGTGCACCTTCAGTATTCCTTTTCAGAACTAATCTAACTGATTCCATGACATCAAGATTGGTAGTATCATAGATAATCACTACATCACTGCTTTATACATGTTACGCATTTCCATTTCACCACGTGGTTTATCACATTTCTTGAATTTTGATTTATCTGTTTTTTAGCCTTACATATTTTGTGAGTCTGATGATATTGATGTTTCTTCTTATTTCATTTTGGAAGTTTAGTGTGTTAAGACACTTCACACCATATGTTGTTGAGTATCATGATATTGATGGTGTTTGATAAAAGAGTTAGCATAAAGGATCACATAAAGTGTAATAGACTTAAAAATAAGACCCAAAACTCGAGCAGTTTCGAATAGTTGACTGTTCTTCTTTAGGAGAACAAAGAGTATTGATATTTAATAATTTCTTGCTTGATTTTGTAAGTGTTGTCTATTAGACACTTCACTTTACACCACCATGCTGACCTACTGCTAGTTTGGCAATGATGACAATCCTTGAAAAATGCCTATGTTGTTTATAAGTGATCACTTACGGGTATGATGAGTTATTTTTCTATGAAGTATTTCCAACTAAAATAATTTTCATTACTTAGTTTTGATTCTAAATTATATCCAGTTTTATTATTTCTTTAAATCTAATAATAAAACTTTTTCCTTTTGACTAATTAAACTTCCCCTTTTGAACCGAAATAGATCATCTGTATTGTGTATTCTTATGCTTGTGAAAACCACCATTTTCATTTAACATTAACACCCATAGTTTTATTACCAAACAGCTTCATTTTAGTCCAGATTATACACAAGCTTATTTACAACTTTGTGTGTATAGTCCATATTCCCAAAGGCAGTTGTGGAGCAAAATTCAGGGTAAATAAAATTTATGTTTTCTACAGAGTAGTTTTTATTTCTTTACATTATTGCACTGCTGTTTATCCATAATTATATTAATAATGGGACTATAAACTATTTTCCTTTTCTTTTTTTTTGTAGATTGGATTTCAACAACTTCTATTCTCAAAAGATGGACAAGAAAAACCAGCAAGAGAAAACAGGTTCAACTTCTACTAGTAGGGATTAGTCAGTGTTGTACATGTATTATGTATGTAGACCTTGTTAAATTTTAATATTTACTTTTCATTTCTCGTAAGAATAATGTGCAAGCCACAGATTTAATGTATGTATATGTATTAATGTCTTCCTGACCCTGTCTCTTGAAGACATTTAATTTAATAAATGACAAATTATCAACAATGTATTGTGTTTTAATTATTGTGTGGTATTCTGCAGTATAGTTGCCAGAAAATTTTCATTGCACTTTAGTACCTAAATAAATCATTTTAACCTAACAACATTTGATGTTTTGTTTGCTAGAAGTTTGACTTTTTACAGTAATGTACTTTTAAATGTCAAACAGTCATTTTACTCTGATTTTACCTAGGCTAATATGTTGAAAATTAGACAAATTATTAAGTCAACACTCTAAATCTAAGGCATAGATAAAGCTAGCTTGTATCACTTTTTAAGTGGGATATCTTATCTGCTGGAGAAATCATTTTATTTCACAGTAAAAACCTAATTTTTGTACTATGCACTTAGACTTTAAGCCTTATGAAAATATTAATTTCATGGTAAAGATCATCAAGCTGAATAATAATTTGTAACATTATAAGTTTTGCCTCTTAAAATTTCCTATACCTTGTTCTGAGTTTCCAGCTGTATCATTATACCCCATTGTAAAATATTTATTTTCTGTTTTTATGATGGAAATGCACTGACACAATTTAGAAAAAAGATTTGTTACATCTTTTTGTACAAAGTATAGTAAGTGATTTAATTCTTACAGAAAATATAGTGCATGCATATAATGATAGTCTACTTGTCCCTGATGACTTTTTCATGTATATATAGCTTATAAAGGAATAGAGTACAGCTTTAAACACCAAGAATTTTTCTCATTTTTTTAAGGAAAGTAGAAAACAGTTATACATACTTACTGAAATTGGTAGTATATTGTCAGTTGGTATTGTTATTAACCCTTTTAAACAGTGTATCACACTGAGATAATAAAAGTTTGGGTCTCCTAAGACCAGTAACAAAACATAACACATAACATACTTATTAAAATAATTAGTAACAAAACATAACACATAACATACTTATTAAAATAATTAGTAACAATAATGAACATGCTTTGAACAAGAATGAAGTTTCTGAGTATTTAGAATATTTATGTAGTATATGTCATCATTCTCACTAATAAAGAAGCTAACAACTTTGTGTTCATCTATACAAATGTTTATATTACAACTTTCAATAAAAAATTGGGGTTTAATTTAAAAAAACCTTTGGGTAATGAGATGTAAAAATACTTAAAAACCAACATAGAAAGTATCATACAGACACTCGTTACATTTTTAGCAGACTTTGGCATACATTCTGTTAAATCTTATAATGTAACATGTTTTATTTTGAATTGCCAAACCTGCAGCATTCATAGAATACAGCTGGTTCAAAGTTACGGCCTTGATCTGAATGCAGTTCGTATGGCATACCAAGCCTGAAGAAGAAATCACTAATAGCTGAATCTACAGTTGTAGCTTCCTGATTTGGTATTGGTGAAATAATCCATCACCACACAAACGAACTTGTTTCCAGCACGAGTTCGGGGCAATGGACCAGCAATGTCAACATCTACTCTTTTCATTGGTGCACCAACTTGATATAACTTCATTGCAGCACGTCCCTTATGCTTGGGTCCCCTTTTTAGCGCAAC
>NW_013666215.1:371677-374818 GCF_000517525.1 Limulus polyphemus
CTATAAATCACAGTGATTCACACACTTTACTTACAGTGCCTACTGTTCGCTTGACTCAATTATCTCTATCCTCAATCTATCTGCCTATCTATTTGCATATCTATCGCGCTGGTTTTATTCGCCAAGCTTATGTACTAAAAAAGAGGGCGTCTAGCAAACACTGGGACATTTGCGAGGTTCCTCGATAAGTCATGATCCTTCTAGAAACTCCAGCGTGCATGCTCCCAGCGTCGCGTGACTTCCGCTCTCGTAACAGTACGTTTTACTCCCGTCGTACATGAACCATCTTCTATAATATTTACATATCAATGAATTTGCAAAACATACACACGTTGTAGCTATATTAATCTTAGAAATCGCTATGAAATTAATAAGGACATAATTTACAGAAAAAGAGGTGATAGAAACATATAACCTATCCTGAAAATAATTAGTGAGTGTTTTATTTACAGAAGTTTTACTTTAGTGGTTCTATTGTAAGTTTGACGAAAAGCTAAATTAGAGTTTTGCGATATAAAAAATACAATTTGGGCACTTTAAACAATGTTCAATCAAAATAATTTGCGGGTATAAAATCTACTATTTTACCTTTAATATTTATTTACGCGTCTACGATATTTGGTTCTTACATGTTAAGAATTTATGTTTTACGAACCTGTATTATTTAAGACGTCAACGATGTGACATTTATAAAAATAAAGAGACTTTATATCTTTATTGGAGCTAATAATAACCTTATGTTATGAAGAAACGTAATTTATTCAGCTTTGAGCATATGAATCTCACAACTTTTTATTTTCAATAACAAAAAACAAACTTTGTTTCTTTAATACTTTCTAGATGTTGATTCTCCACTAATTATTGGTTGTACTGTCACAAGGCGGAAGGTCTTCAGTTTCTGTTATCTCTCAGCTCGTCTTGGATTCACAGAATGAAAAAGGAAACATTATATTAGAGCAGTTGTTTCATTTCTCCCAGATACAAATTGTTCAGTAGAACCGACACACTTAAAAAAAGACCTTTTCTTTTACTTTTCATATCCATATCAGTGAAAATTGTTTCGGTGACTTAGAAGCAGAAATAGATACACTACCACAAATAAAAGCTTTTAATTTCTTTCATCGCTATCAGTGATTCATAAACAAGAAAAGGTGACAGTATCACAATATAGTTTTTAACTTGTCTAATCCTTCATAGCTGTCAGTTATTCAGTTGGGGGAGGGTGTGATTATATCTCAAAAAAATCTTCCATTATTCTGATCATTCGTAGCTAACAGTTCTTCAGAGGCTTAGGAACAATTATGGAAACTGTACAACAGCATAATGCCTCATTTTCATTAGCTGTCAATTCTCAGTAGTCTAAAAGAAAAAGGGAGAAATTATCATACGACAAGTCTTCATTTTCCGTAATCTCTCCTAACTTTGAAATTGTTTATAAGAAAGTTTATCAGTTCCTTGATTTTCCTAGCTGTGGAAATTCCATTGTCTCGGTGCTAATCCTTCCTTCTATGTAATATATGTCGTGTTGAAGAAAAGTATTAATAAACCGTAATTACTTCTTAGTTTATCTGCGATACCATATTGGTATATATGGTTTGTTATATTTCAGGTATTCGCCCGAAGCTACACAAGACCTATATCTCTGCTAGCCGTCCCTAATTTTGGATTGATAGGCTAGAGGGAAGGCTGCACCCACTGCCATATCTTGGGTTACTATAATCGAATAGTAGAATTTAACCGATACTCTTATAAATTCCCAAGATCCCAATGTCTAGAGCACGATATTTTTACAAAAATGGAACACGAACCAATGACCTTGGGATCCAAAGTTCGCCAGGCTAACCAGTGGGCGACCACACATGGCCCTATTGGTGTATACATTGGTAGAGTTTTCTTTCTTTTTTTATCTTTATACTTATTATGTAACTGCAGAAGTATATTTCCATTAAAGTAATTAGCCTTTGTAGACAAAGATATGAAACCAATATCTCAACAATTTTACGAAACATTTAAAAACATAGGCGCCCAGGATTTCTTCATAGTAAAGTTCAGTGATTAAGACGATAGAGGGCGACACAGGGAAAGTAAAAGATTTAGATACAGATATGTGAATGCCTTGCGAATGACTCACCCTTGTCGTACAAGAAACTAATGTAGTGTATTTAGGCGGAGAAGAGCTAACACATAACAAAAAGTAAAGTCAGTAAATTTCAAAATATAAATAGGGCACTGAAACAACCGTAGCAGATACGGATAATGGTACTGTAATGAATGTAGATCTTATGTCTACAGCATACTGCAGCTGTATTTTAGTTTAAATACTTATTAAAGATGGGCACGTGTTGCGGCACAAAACTCCAACAAAAGTTTTATAGAACCTTAGTTTTTAGTCAATTTCAAGAACTTCTAATGCATCAAGTTATTTATGAATTTAAAGAAACATTTTTATGGCTACTTGTGGTACGTTTTTTTATAATTCCTTGTAACAATTAAGTAGATAATTTATTTGTTTGTTTGTAATTAAGCACAAAGCTACACAATGGGCTATCTGTGCTCTGCCCACCACGGGTATCGAAACCCGGATTCTAGCGTTGTAAGTCCGCAGACATACCGCTGTGCCACTGGGGGGCTAGATAATTTAGAGACCATCTTAAGAAATGGAGACGTAAGTATGAATCCAAACGATGTGTGTCTTACTAAATATAAAACACATATACATATAGTATCCGAACTTAACTTTGAATGTTATACTTACGAATATTTTCACCAAAAACAATCGCTGAAGAAACAATTTTTACGTACGATATTATTTGAATAGAATTTGGTATTTATTAGTACTGATTCTCTCGCCTGATTCAACTAATTCAAGCGAACGTAGCATTTAAATGTCCATTTAATTTCAATCCATAATAAGTTTATTTTAAGAAGTAACCACTTAACCTACGAAAAATATAAAGTTTTGAGACAGTTATTTGCGGGATAATAGATTTATTTCTGTACAATTTTTCGTTTCCAACAGTGAGACATGATCACGTACAACATGCAAGGTTTGTTTGTTTGTTTTGGAATTTCGCGCAAAGCTACACGAGGGCTATCTGCGCTAGCCGTCCCTAATTTAGCAGTGTAAGACTAGAGGGAAGG
>NW_013666215.1:375309-378773 GCF_000517525.1 Limulus polyphemus
CAAATATAATGGCGCTTTCGTTGTTTTATTAATGTTAGGATTTAAGTCTTAGTGCCTTCAGAATTTTTCTTTTCTTTGGGTTTTTCTCTATATTCAGTATTTAAATATTTTTATAGTTTATTTCGTGTTGTTTTTCAATTATATCTTCATTTACGTTTGACTCTTTTCATGTTCCTTATATATTTTCGTTATTCTTCTATATAAAAAACTGTTAGTTCCTGGTTTTGTTACGACTTTAGTTTTTACGTTAAATTTTGTGTTGTTCTATTTAATTTGTACCATAATCTAATTAAATGTTCACTATTTTGTTTCTAACGTTTTTATTGGTTCATAGTCTCAGTGATGTTATTATACATCATTTTAATGTTTCAATGTTGCTTTTCTATCATGAGCAGAAAAACTAGTTCACATAAGTTCCACAGTGAGTTTTCTTTTGGTGAATTTTCAAACTTTTTTTTTTTCATGTTCACGTTCAGGAACAACCATTTCCATCTTTTTTTCTATTGTGAATTTTATGTTTTTATGCTGTTTGTTAATGTGTTCAAAAACAAGTTGTTTGTTTATGCTGAAAACGCATTGTGATATCGGACTGCGTATCTTGCTGTTCATGCAAGACTTGTGTTTGAAATTTTATGGACATTCTTAAAAGATAGCAGAAGGCAAAAGTCTATTTGTTTGTTTCATAACTGAGCAGAAAGCTACACAGGGGCTATCTGCGCATAGCCGTCCAAAGTTTAAACTACTAGACAAGATGAAAGGCAGTTAGTCAGTAGGACCTACCGCTAACTCTTGGGCTACTCTTGTCTGACTGAACATTGGGAGTTGACTGTCACTCGTATGGTGCACCCACAGACCCAAAGTGCGGAGCGCGTTTTGTAGTAATCTGTTGCGAACTGAAAATAATCAGATTCACAGTCTGGGTATCTTAAACTTCAGCCAAGCTCGGCCTAGATAAAAATTTGTCTTTCAAGTAACATTGTGCTTTAATCTCTAAATTTCCTCATTATATCCGCTGACTGTATAGTTTGTCTAACTTCAGCTTTACCGAATGTTTCTGATTTAGCTAAATACAACCTCTCATTTTACATAAACATTTCAAAAGTTACTAAACACTGTTACTTTATTTTACACATAAATTGTTGCTATTACGTCTACCAGTATGCCTCATTAAACATATATGCTCAACCAAGTACAGGGTGTTTGAGATTTTTTATTTTCTACAATTTATGTTTTTTATCTTACAGTGACATAAAAATTGTTTTCTTTTAAAATGTTACTAATTAATATATGTAAACTCTACACAAAATTACTATGGCGTATTGGCAGTTGTCAAGACTTGCTCGTGTTCAACATTTAACGTGACATCGTTATTGGATAATAACACTATTGCTTTAAACTCACTTTCACACTGACTCTACGAACAGTAAAAGATCTACACTTTCGTGACTAAATATCTGTCTCTGATTGTTTGTTTGTTTTTAATTACGCACAAAGCTATACAAGGGCTATCTGTGCTCTGCCCACCACGGGTATCGAAACCCGGTTTCTAGCGTTGTAAGTCCGCAGACATACCACTGTGCCACTGAGGGGCATTTGGCTATGAAACGTTAAGTTCACTTAACCCCTTTAGATAAATTGTTTCCAAGTTATCAACAAATACAACAGAGTCAGTTTTATAGCTAGGAAGTGTCCCTGAAATAGAGTAAGCTATAATTTTTGACGTTACAAGACACTTTCTACAGACGCAATATTGAAATTCAGAAACTTCGCAACAGCCTAAATGGCCCAAAATATATTATAAAAATATACATTATCCACAAGTTTTACTTATTTATTTATATATGCATTCAAATTTTACATAACATTAAATATCATCATACAGAACTTATGTTTAATAGGTGATTTTTATTGTGATTTATTTTCTCAGAATATAGACTTGTGTTTTTCTATATGAAGTTTTAACTGAAATTATGCTTGTGTGTTTTATTATAGCAAAGCCACATGAGGCTATCTGCTGTTTCCACCGAGGGGAATCGAACCGCTGATTTTAGCGTTGCAAGTCCGAAGACTTACCGCTGTCCAACTGGGGGACTAATTGAAATAATAGAAAATGCTTGAGCCCTACATATAAATATCATTCATAGAAACGATTCCTCCATTATTATACCAATTAGTTTTATATTAATAGACAGCTTTCAGATGTTGTTTACTGAGTCTCGTTGTATTTTATAAAAACAATGTTCCAGATCTTACGTCACCTCTCGAACTACAACTACTTCCATCATCTTTGATCATACTCAAAATTATGGCCATGCTTACTCAATTATTATTGCCCAATACCATAATTTCCATTGGAACAAACCTCTGCAAAGGACAGCGAGATCAATCTTAAACCAAACATCTTCACAGACCCTTCACTGTACGCTGATGTCAACCCCCGAGGTCAAAGTATTTTTTTCAACCGCATTTCTTACGAAACCAGCCGTTGATTTTGAGGTGTGGCTGGATGCTTGTGGGTCTTTATCAACCTAAAATATATGTTTACTGCCTTGTTAAAAGTACTAAAAGACCTGCCCAGCCTCATCGCAATAATTTATTGTGCGTTTCATAAATCGTACCATCACTTTTTGGATCAGAGCGTTGCACCAAATCGGTTTGTGGGTGTGGTCTCGGAGCTCGCTAGTGTTCTAAATATTGTACTCTACTGTGTAATTCAAGTTGTAAGTGCTTAAAAGCTTGAATTAAAAACATTGAAAGTTCATTTCTTTTTTAAGTATTGTGTACTTTAGCTATTTATCTTATAATCTAGCTTTAGAAACATCTTCCTTACAAGTCGTTCTTATAGAGAGTGATAAACCCTATACAGAAGGTTCAGTATATTATATTGGAAACATTTTGGAACTTCATCACGTCGTTATATTCCATGTCGCCACATCTGGTCATGCTTTATCTAATGGTTTTGCATTTTGACAGTAATTCTACAGCGTGTTTTGATTGCAAAAGGCTCAGTCGCAAGACTGTGGTATCATAAGCACACCACTACTATATGCATAATTTACCCTTGACTTGTGTCACTTTTTCAGGTGGAGATCCTTCTTGATTATGTTTTGTATTATTGTCTGTGGTATATGGACAGCTTTTGCCACTAACCTATGTGTTTGTGGATTCTCAACTGTTACAAGATGCCGCACTTTGCTTGTCACGGCTGGGATACCACTTGTTGCAGGTCCCTTTTTGGATGCTACTTGCGAAACGCCAGATAATGTCAAGATAAAGTTTTGATTCATTCTGTTCAACTGTAAGTTTATATCGACTGTGTTTGTCACGTGACTTGCTGATTTGTATATTGAACGTACTCAACACTCTCTATAAGGCAAGTTGTATCTCTAACCAAAAAAACTGTAAAAATAGCAAGTTCATCAAATTGTAAATAAAAGTTTGCTGCCTCTTATATACATACTAGC
>NW_013666215.1:378898-379690 GCF_000517525.1 Limulus polyphemus
TGTTGATATATTCTAGATGACTATGTTAGTGTGTGTGTATTCTGAATCTATTGCAGCACAGAAGAACAGTCAAAATATTTTAAACATTTTTATTTTCCAGAAACATGAAAAAGCCGTAAAGAAAGTATAGTAAATTAAGAATTATTTGTCATCAAAGAACTTTATCATTATGTTAAATATTTCACTTTTGTATATGTGAATAGAAATCCTATAAACCGAGCGCTTTCGAAAGGTGTACCTTTCTTTTTCAGGGGCAAACTGGGAATGGTGGCGTAATCGAATGAGTGATATATATAAAGGGAGTTTAGTGACGTCATGAAGGCCATCCAGTTTTCCAGGAAATGTTTAGTATATTTATCTATGTACTGTTGTAAGCATCTCATTTCCGGTACAGTGTAGCCAATGGCGAGAATGTATGTGAAAAGGTGTTAGGGATATTTTGCTTTAGTAAAGGTGACACCTGGAGACTGATTGAAAAAGATATGCTATGCTAATCAATTTATAAAAACAGGTATAAAAAATTATCTTAAATAAATAGTAAGTTTTAGAAAATTCAGCGTTCACATTACATGAAAAATATATGCAAAGAATAAAAATTATTTTTCCAACAGTTTGTTTGTAGTTAAGCACAAAGCTGCACAATGAGCTATTTGTGCTTTGCCCACCACGGGTATCGAAACCCGGTTTCTAGCGTTGTAAGTCCACAGACATACCGCTGTGCCACTGAGGGGGGGGGGCTTTTCTGACAGACATGAAACCAATGAACGGAGATCACTGATTCCAGGATCTAGA
>NW_013666215.1:380690-381856 GCF_000517525.1 Limulus polyphemus
TCTTTCATTCAAACCTACAATTCAGTATTAACTACCTTTCTCATAAATGTTAATTTGTGAATCGACCCTCCCATCTACTACTGATTGTTTTTTCTTGACTCAAGCTTTCCCTAATTCAAGCCTGCAAGTGTGGTACTTTCGGGTAAAACTAATTCCACTCAGAATGACAAGACAGGTCTGCTTAATAAAGGGAGATTCGACAGAATGTTTATTGCAAAATAATCCTATGCTCGGCTCTATAACTCGGCCTACTAAAGTCGTGATAAAGACTGAATACAAATTACATTTAAAACTCAATTAAAGCGAACATTCTTTATTTAAAATAAACAAAATGAAAATATGTACTTGACTTATTACAACGTTCAGTTGCATTTACTGGATAATTAGTACTAACTTGGTGATCTAAAGTTTCAAAATGTATCTCTCAAGATCATATTCCAGACTACCTTGCTGAGATCGTATTCCAAACATAGACTTCTGAGATTTTGTTTCAGACTGAATTTCCTGAAATCTTGTTCTAGACTGAATAATTTTCACGTTAAGTATTTAAAGGGTTAACATCAAATTTAACCCAGAGCAACTATCGCTACACTAGTCATTTCCCAATGAATTACAAGAGAGGTCAAGTGGCCACCAGTGGAAAAAAATATCTGTCTAGTTTCACACACCATAGATTATCTTACAACTAGCTTTTTTTCTACGAGGAGACAAAAAGTGCTATACTAGATGAATGACATTATACAACGGACAGCTAAAGTGAAAAGAAATTAACTACATTCTTGGTCAATATGATGCGAAAACAGCCCAAATAACTGATTTTGAAAATGTCTATGTTAATACAGGAAGGTAGAAAACACAAAGGATGTTTATATACAATGTTTTTCCCGCTATTCTTACATCAGGCTTGTCCTTAAGTTGATATAATCTTAACTTTAATTCACTAAACTTACAATCAGGTTTTGATCAAGGACCAATGTATTTTTCTCTTGATCCTGTAAAAAACGCATGCACACAATACAACCCTTTAACAAAGATATTCGGTAATTACGTTTTATTGTCTTTAACAGTGCAACAATAAAATAAAACTTTAATAGAGAATACATAAGGGAGTCGCTTCAACATAGATGCAAACTTGAAATGTAACACACATGATACATTTTTTTAAC
>NW_013666215.1:382774-407927 GCF_000517525.1 Limulus polyphemus
ATATATTCTTTTGTTTAGCAATATGAAATTATCAATATCATCTATACTATTATTTGCTTGTTTGTATGTACGACCGTTACGCTTTCTGACCGAGAACCTGCTGCATAAGCATGCGTAGTTAGAATGTTTCCCCCAAGAAAAACCGCGCATACGCATTATTCACTCAACGACAAACAGTCTGCCTGCGGCAGAGAGTTGCAAAGTTCGATGATCAAGTCGCTACAATTGCTGTATGAAACAAGAAGTAACAACAAAAGGGGAATGTAAATATACTTTACTAACCATTTTGTACAACATCATATTAAGAACTTATCAAAATTTTTAAAAAAGGTTTGACGTTAGGTTGTAGAATAACATTATAAGTTTATTTATCAATAGTAGTACGTACAGTAAAGTTTAGTCCTAACTAAACTAAAGTAAAAAAAACTTACACAGATTACAGTGTTAATTTATCTCTTTATCAAACTTAGGCCTAACATACGTTAAAGTTTTATAAAGTACGCACTATATACAAGTGGATTTACATATTTCGTTGTCTACGATTACAATTCGTTGGTATTGTGCTAGAAATGTTATATTTAAAATACTGTTATGATAAAGATACTAAATGATTTGCGGGACTCTGCTAGTGATTATTATTTCCCGAATACCTTCAGAAAGATAAGTAACTAAATATTTTCAATCCGTTGTTCGAGTGGATACAAAATACATTGGTTCGACTCATTTTTTTATTTTTTTTTCATTCGGGTAAAATAATATAATTTGTTTTTTTAATCGTTAGACGATGCATATTTATCCTGACATTTTTTATGAATAATTCAATTTTTTCTCGACCGAACTAACATAAGCTCTACTAGTATGCCAAATAATGCCTAATGTCCTCTCGGAAGATGTTACTCATGCCGATCTAGTCTTGCTTGTCTCTTCACAAGAACCCGGAAACTGCTCCACATCGCAGCTTTTCCTACGAACACCACCACTTTATTACAGAAACCCATTGAACCATTAACCGGTATAATCATTCTACAATAGCGGATTACCTAACGTAACCTTTGGATTTGAAATACCTAGAAGTTTTTAATTTTTTTATAATTATCAGCTATACATTTTAGAAAGCATTTGCCATACACAATGAATTATGCTAAAAGGGGAATTTCGATATAAAACTAGATTATACAGTTTTAGACAAAACCAGCTGTGTAACAGATGCCTTGCACATTGGTCGTTCTTTATCCGAACACACTAAATGTATATAAAGTTTTAAAATTGCATGGATGACAGCCATGTTTTGGTGGAATGTAATTCACGTTTGTGTGAACAAGGATATATTTTAGAGTTCTGCTTTTTCGGAAGGAGACAACGGGAACTTCAAGAAATATCTCTTTAAGGCGATCGTTTAGTTGTAAGAGATGAACATGTTTTTTTCAGAATTCGTGAAACGTTTCTGAGTTTAAAGTGATAGGTAATATAAGAGGAATTCTATTTCAAATTTTAGTACTGTTTTGGTTTAGGGTGTTTTTATGCTGAGTGTTGCTAGTTTTTTCGAACTGTCTGTCGATTTTGGTATCTTTATATTCTATTTGTAACATGGTTTGTTTTAGATCTTTGGTGTGTTTTCTGTAGTCTGTTTCATCTGCGCATATTTTCTTTATTTTAAGAACTTGACTGTAAGTTATGTTCCGTTTAGTGTGAGCGGGGTGACAGCTTTTATAATGAAGGTATTGTGGTCTGTAAGTTTTTTGTACACGTCGGCGTGTAAAATTCCGTCATTTATAAAGACAGTGACGTCAGTAAAGTTAATTTGGGTAGGGGAGTAATCAAAGGTAAACTTGATTGTTTTGTGAAAGGAGTTTGGATGTGAGATAAATTCTTTAAGTGGTTCAAGACCGGCTGTCCAAATGAAAAATATGTCGTCCTTGTAACGTTTCCATGTATGAAGTTTTACAGGGCTTAGTTGTAAAAGTTGGCTTTTAATATGACCCATAAAAATGTTGGCATAATTGGTAGCTATTTTGGTATCCATTGCAGTACCGTTAACCTGAAGGCAATGTTCGTTATTCAATTCGAAGTTGTTCAGAGTTAAAACCAGGCTGGCAAGATCAGTTACTGTTTGAGATACTGATAAGTTACAAAGGTTTAATGCGGACTTTAGAGTTTCTAGTCTTTCATCACATGGAATATTAGTTTTGAGGGAAGAAACATCCATCGTGCAAAGAAGACTGTTAGGTGGTAACAGTCTGTTTGTATTAATATCTTCTATGATATTAAGAAAGTAAGTAGTATCCTTTATGTAAGAAGGGTGGGTACAGGGAATATATTTTATGTGTTGGTCAACAAAAGCGGACAGCTTTTCAGTAGCCATGTTTATGTTAGAAATTATGGGTCAGCCAGGATTGTTGGGTTTGTTTATTTTTGGTAAGAGATATAAACTACCAAGAAAAGCTTGTCTGTATATCAAATATTGAAAGATCTCTTTGTTAATCTTACTGTTTTGGAGGAGTTCTTTAAGTTTATCAGTTATTGTCTTAATAAAGTAAGTTGTAGGATCAAATGAGAGTTTCTTATAGAAATTAGTGTCCTCTAGTTGCCGGTTAGCTTCCGTGATGTAGTCATCTTTGTTAAGAATAACAATAATCCCACCGTTGTCTGCTGGCTTTATTATGATATTGTTGTTCGATTTAAGATTGTTTAAAGAACTCCTTTCATTTTGGTTAATATTATTAAGACATTGCTTGGAAGATTTTAAGGTTTGTAATATATAATTTTCTACTACTTTAATATAACTCTACTAATGTGGTTCTCTGTTTGGTGGAGGTTTCCATAAAGATTTTTCTTTAAAATTCGGTGTATGTTGATTTTCAGTAGGATGGGGTTTGTCGTGAAAGAATTCGCAAAGTCTTAGTTTTCTAGAGAATTCATGAAGGTCAGAAAGAAGTTCGGGCTCATTAACATAGCTGTTATTTGGGCAGAAATTGAGATCTTTACTAAGAAGCCTAAGTTCTCCTTTAGAGAGAGTTATGGCTGAAAGACTAACAATGTTAGAGATATGTCGGAAGTGTTCATCGTTATCTGTATATTCATGAATTCTAAGGAGGTGTTTTCAAGGATCTGTTGCCATTTGTTGTAGAAGTTCTGATTATGTCCTCCTATTGTTATTGGTGCTTTTAATGCGAGAGATTGAGGTATGTTTCGGTTTTTTATGTTATGCGCTAGCGACTTGACATGTTGACAGTGTTTTGTGCGTTTCCCAGTTTGAGGGAAGGAAGAGGGGAGTAACTATCTTCTTCAGAGTGTGGAGTGCATTGCATCACAAATTTCTATCACATTTTATCAAATCTATTACAATTTTTTCCGTTACAGTCCTTCAGGTTAGACAATATTGGTTGTTTTCCTAAAGAAATTACAGACAGACATACAGACACGCTCGATAATGATAATAATAATATTATTATTATATCAGATTGAAAGAAGTGGTTCCTTATATAACAACTTCTAATTATACAAAAAAGGCTGTATGTTTGGTAGCAATGCGTTCCAACAATGGCTTTTATATCATGTTGCGTAGCAATAAAAGTATAACTTAATATTATCGTTAATAATCTCTGTCCTGAAAGTATAAAATGAAATATATAAACTACAAAATTGAAAAAATATGTGTTGTTTTCTGTCTGTCTGTGATATATGTCTATAATTTGTAATATAAGAAACCTCTTCTTTTCTATGTTGTGTTTCGCTAGCTTATCTCATTAAAAAGATATGCATGCGCTCATTCACGTGGATAAGATAAGTAATAATACCCAGGTGCACACCCTCAGGGATCACTTAGTATGGGTGCAAAAGTTCAGGTTTCTAGGTTATTTCCTCTTGGAGCTATGGCAATCACACCTACACAGACATGCAAGTGCACCTGAACACACACACACGCGTACGTGTCTGTCTGTGATTTCTATTCGGAATTCGTAATATAAGGAACCACTTCTTTCCTATGTGCTTTTTCGCTAGCTTGCCTCATTAAAAAGGTGCGCGCACGAACGTAGATTAGTAATAATACCCAGATGCACACCCTCAGGGTCCACTTAGTATGGTTGCAAAATTTCAGGTTTCTAGGTCCTTTGCTCTTGGAGTTATGGTGGTTACATATTCTTTTCTATGTGGTTTGTTGCTTGCTTACCTCACCAAAAGATGCGCACGCGCGCACGCACGTTGTTAAATAATAACAGCCAGGTGCACACCCTCACGGTCTATTTAATATGTGTGCAAAATTTTAGGTTTCTGAGTTCCTTGGTCTTGGAGTTACGGTGGTCACACACAGACACGCCCTTTTATTATTATAGATATATATAGTTGATATGAAAATAAGTGTTTCAATTCGAATACAAACAACATCAGGATCGAAGTCCTAACATTCGAAACTGTTGCATTTTAATTTCAGCTGTTCCACAAATATCTGAACAAATGAGAATTTATAATTCAGATCTCTATGATTTCATAAGAAAGTTATACATTCTAAACTTGCAATGATCTGTGATCGTAAATTAAACTTCCCACTTTTACAAAGAATACTTTATAAATTCAATGCACTTATTCCCATTTGTAGCAGCAGCTTAGTGTCTGACGAATGAATTTTGATTATTTTTGATCCACGAATCAAGTTTTTTGTCACACATAAAAAAACAAAGACTATGTTCATGTATCATAAATAAATAGGTTTGTGTTTAAGATACCCAGAGAAGCACTAACGAGCAACAACGGGAACAAGAACAAGGATAAAATCTCAAAGTCATCGTTGACAAAGTATGTTCTTTTATTCACAATGACATGTCCACAGCCTTATAACAGTGCCACAAACGCAGTATTAAGGATAAGAAAATGTGAAACCTAAGACGTTAAGCCCTTTTCCTAGCGGTGAGTTCTAGCAACTAGCAAGTACAATATCCGGTTTGGATAGGTTAATTCTGGTCAACAAGAAGAGTGTCTATCATAAATTTTCTATTCCAACCACTTGATAAAAACAAATTTAGAAGATTTTACCTTTATACTGATTGTGTACTGTGGCCAGTGGAGTCTCGCTAAGTCATGCTATGTAAATGTTTAATGTTCTCGTATATTTCACATTTCTTTAGTCAATGATTAACCATATGTAGTCACATTTTCTAAGCTATTGCAAAACATTCACGAGTAGTCTATTGCGATTTTTTAGAGTCTATGATCTGAAACAGTCAGAGTTTAGGTTTATTATATATGAAGTTAACCATTCCTTTTTTCTATCCGCTGAAGCTCTATGTAAAGACATATAGTTTTGACAAATTAATATATAATATAACTTTAAAAAGTTTAGATTTTTAGATATTAACAAGAGTAAAAGATAAAATATATAAAGTTTTTAATTTTATTAAAACCCAGTATTTAGTTGTTTCGTTTATTGACTGTTTTCCTCGCTGAATTCTTCGCTGTTAGTTCTTCAATAAAAGAAGTAGAATTTTTTGTTTGTTTGTTGTTGAGCGCCAAGATGCACTATGGGCTGTCCATGTTAAGTTCATCACGGGTATCAAAATCTAGCTTTTAGTAATATAAGCCCTCAGACTTATCACTGAGCCACTGGAGAAGGGGGGGGGGCAAGAAGCAGCTGTTTGTTATAACATATCAAAGTAGTTTAAGAAGGGACAGAAGCTCTGCATAATGCATCCACATGAAATTCTGGTGTCGAGAGAAAGAAGAACACATAATAATATAACCCACGTAATCTGACATGAAAGACGATTAAGAGATCCGAATTGATCATGAAATCATGAAATTTAAAGAGGTCAATAATACTATTTATAGACCGAGCAATTAAATGTACAATTTAATAAAAATAACATTTTGGTTTGTTAATAACAACAAATTGTTTTGATTATTATATCTAGTGGTTGCCGTTTAGAATAACAAGAATACACGCTGTTACTTTCACCACTGGGAGTAAAATCTCAGTTAAGTTATAAGTTAATCTAAAGTAAGAGGAGTTTCGTGTTTAACCATGCACAAAAGTACTCAATCCGGCATGGCCAGGTGGTTAGGGCGCTCGTCTCGCAATCTGTGGGTCGCGGGTTCGAATCCCCATCACACCAAACATGCTCGCCTTTTCAGCCATGGGGGCGTTATAATGTGACGGTCAATCCCACTATTCGTTGCTAAAAGAGTAGCCCAACTTCTGGTGGTGGGTGGTGATGACTAGCTGTCTTCCCTCTAGTCTTACACTGCTAAATTAGGGACGGCTAGCGCAGACAGCCCTCGTGTAGCTTTGCGCGAAATTCAAAACAAACAAACTTCTGGTTCTAAATATCAAATATTTTGCTCATATATGTTGGATTTTCTTAATTTTTCGTGGTATTTATTCTATATCAATCAACAACCTTTGATAGGGATGGTATATATATAGTTGCTTTTAAAATACTTTGTTATTACATAACAACAAATAAGACGTATTGCTTATGTCGCAAGAAAGATAGGCCTAAAACGCAATACATTTATGGTCGTTGTTCATAGTTTGTAAGACTACTTTGCCTTCTTAATTTTTTTTTCCTTACTTGAAAGATGTGCTATCATTATGACTTGTTCGTAAGTTGCCCAACTGGAGAAATAGTAAGTGAAACCGTAGTAAGGAACTTAGTTTTATTTGCCAAAAATGAGAAACAGTAAGCGATACCGTAGTAACTTGTTCCTAAAATACTGAACTGGAAAAGCAGTAAGCGAGACCGTACTAAAAAACTAGGTCTTACGTTGCCGAATTGGAGTGACAGTGAGGGAGACTTTAGTAACTAATTTGATGTTAAGTTGTCGAACTGGTGAAGCAGTAAGAGAGACTGTAGCAAGACATATAGCGTAGAATAATTATTATAGCCATAGGTTTATGGTACGTTAGTAGAAGGTGAAAGGAACATTCTGTGTAAAGATATCTCTAATAACATATTGCTGCATGATCAGGACAAATTGAATAAACGATCCTAACTGTTATAACTCCCCAAAATAAAAGAGTCAAAACAAACTAATACTCAGTGCATCACTTCTACCGAACTTACAAACTAAATAGTTTTAAATTTACCAACATTTTATTCAGTGAAGAAAATAATGACAAGGATTGCTTGTTTTAGAATTTTCGCATAAAACTATACAAAATGTTATCTGGACGTAGCCATCCCTACTTTGGAATTGACAGACTGAAGGGAAGGCAGGTGGCCTACACCACCCACCGCCTACTCTGGGGATATTATTGTGTGACCAAATAGTGGGATTTGATCGTTACTATTATAGCGCATCCACTACTACAAAATGGGAAGCGGGCGTTTTTGTGGAAAAGGGTAGCGAACCGTGAACGCTAACCACTAAGTCACGCCAGTAATGACTAAATCAAACTACTTTAAAGAAGAAAAGTGATCTGTTTTTGAAACTTACCTAATATTGAAAATACCGAAATGATGTCAGTAAGTACTAAAGATTCAAACAATTTTTCTTAAAATTGTTTGTTTTTCAGAACAAAGCCACATTGGACTATCTGTTATGTCTGCCGTGGGGAATCTAACCCCGGATTTTTGCGTTGTAAGTTCGTAAACTTACCGCTCTCACATCGGGGGGGGGGGGTCTTTCACATTGATAAAGATGTTACGAAACAAGCCTTAGAAAGCTCTGGAACTTATTTCTACCAAAGTCGTAAGTTTCATATTCATAGATCTAAGACTTTAAGAAGCCCTATATTAAATACACAATCACAACATGCCAGCTATGCTTTCAACTGTTTGGTGAAATATCGGTCTTTATATCTTACATGTTGTAAGCAATATGAAAGCACTTTTGAATGAGAGGAGCAACACAAAATTAGAACTTTTTTAAATAGGAAACTCAAAAGGTTTTCTCACTGAAGCCTGTGTTTATTTTTGTGGCGAACTGGTTTGTATACTCTATAGAGAAACCAACTTTAAAACTGAAGCTTGTTTGAATATGTTGTTGTAACCATGTGTTGTAATAAAAAATTATAAAAAGCTTATGTTGAGTAACTCTCATCATTGACGATAAATCCTAGTAATGTTATTGTAAAATAGGTTGAGGTCCGTGTTTAAACTATATACAAATAGTCCCTCAAAAATATCATATTACTTCTTGTAATAAAATGAAAAAGCTTTGGTTTGAATATGTTATATTTTTTTCATAGAGTAATTCTATACCAAATCATATCTTTTAGTTGCTGTAGTGTGGTTGGCTGGGAAATATTATATTATCGGCCATTACTTTTCCATTTCACTGTATTGGCTCTTAACCGTGAAATACTGTTTCAAGAGCTTTGTTTATACTGTCTATCGTAAACAGTTGCAGAATGAAAGAGTTTAACGTAACGGTATCAATAAAAATTAAAACAGAATCAATCTCTCGCTTGTAGACGTATTATTTCTATCCAGTAACATCTCATGTTATAGCTAGAACTAAGCTTTCTTGAAACTGCTATTGCTGATCACAATATGAGCTTTGTTATGTGAAGAGAACATAAATGTTTACATCAGTGAAAAACTATAAAGAGCAAATAGAGTATGATGTTACACTCTCTCTCGGATATTGAGACACTAAGCATTAAGGGGCTTAAGTTATAGGTTCAGTTTCGGATCCTGTTAACTGGTCTAAGTCTAATAATCATACTTTGGTCCTCTTTTTTGGCTAATGCTGCAGTTCAGTATGAGGTACCGTCACTAACTCCTGACTCCACTTTTGTATTAAATACTATTTGCTGACTCAAGCTTGCAGTGCAGTATTATATGCTGTTCTCTGACCCAAGTCTCCAGTCTTGTATTAGCCTGCTCTTCTCTAGTCAGACCTTCAGTCTGTATTTGATACTACTCTCTGACTCATAATATTACACTTCTATTTTTGCTTATGTTCTGTGACACAAGCCTCGAGATCTGTATTTAACACTGTTCTCTGATCCAAGATTTGATCGCTTTTAGGACATTATACTGGCTTAGGCCTCCACTTCAGTGATAATCACTGTTCTTCAATCTCATTCTCCAGTTCATTATAAACTGGCTTTCTCTAACTCAAGTCTCCAATTCCCTATTGAGCACCACAAAGAAGCACCGACCATTATATAGAATAATAATACTTATATAAAGACAGATTCAATGTTAAATACTGTTGTCTTACTCAGACCTGCAGTACAACATTATATACTGTTCTCTAACTCAAGCCTGCTGTTCATTCTAACATATGTATATCCTTCCTTGACTCAAGTCTGCATTTCATTAATAAACACTTCTTCCCGGTCCAAGCCTCTTATTAGTAGTTTTTCATACGTTCCCGTTTGTTTTTCTATTTCCGAGGAAGTTGAGTATATCCTGTCTGCTTTTCCTTTTTAGGAAATTAAAATTCTACTTTTTCAAAAAATGTTTATATTTTTAACAAGTTATTACATAAAGTTTAATTGGAGCTAGAAAATTGGGCACATAAACACAGTCAACAAACTAATCACCAAACAATAAATCAAGAGGCCTCTAGTTCTAAAAATATTCGTACACTTTCTTGGATTTTTGTACAAGGTTGTGAGTTCTGAGAGTAAAAATATTTACTTAAGTTGACAGTTTGTGTTTTTCTTCTCACTAGTGACCATAGTTACGTTTATCGTATTTACATTAGTTTAAGTATATGTTGAAAATAAATGGCATTATGCAATCTACATGTAGTTATTTCATACTGGTTACCATGTTCGATAAATGATTAACGATGACAAGCTCCACCTAGTGTTGGCAGAGAGAGCGAGAGAAAAACAGATATCACTATTCACTGCAGCCATCTTATAACACTAAATATTTTACCCAATCATCAACCCTTAAGAGCAAAGTGTATGTATGAGAACAGGGTTTGCTTTATGGTTGAATAAAAACATAATGTTTAACCTCTGACATTTAAAGACATATAATTTAAGTAAAACTTCGAAGAACACACACCTTGCACTCATATGAAATATATACACATATATAACTATGTCTACATCTTGATTATTTATATGTGTGTTTGTGTACGTATATTGAAAAATCTTATCAATATTATTGTAGAAGTCCCAAAAGTTAACTAATATTTACCGTTTATGGTGGACTATTTTATGTAGATCAAATTTCTTTTAAAATATAATTGAGATACTGTACACTCCAACTTCTCAAATTTCTAATTGAAATAGATCACCACAAATAACTTGATTTTGTGTTAAGCATCAATTGAAGTTTTGGGTATTAAACACAATACTTCCAAGCCCGTGAAATACATACCTCTACTGAACATGAAGCTAGCAGGTACTGATGGGTCTGCTTTTCTTCATTTTGGTTCTTGTGTTGTATTGTATTACATACTAATATCATCAGTATCAACTCTATGGAAAGACTGCTTATTTTATTATCCCAAGTCAGTGTCTGTCCTTTATTATTACAAGTATATAAGCTATTGATACATCATCCAGATTTTCTAAATTAAATTTAATTATCACTCTCTTTTTTGTATAAATAGCTCAATAGCTCTGAAGGAGAAACAAATCGAGAGATCTTGAGTACATTTATTAAATAGTGTCTTGATTACAATAAACCGTGCCAAAAGGCTGAAGTTTTTATATTTTGGAGTGTGTGTGTGTGGGGGGGGGTACGTTTTTAAAAACTTTGCTTCCTAGTTCACTAGCGCCATCTTGAAAGTCAAGACTCATTAGATAATATATTTTGATTGTGTTCTTATGTTGCAAGTATATATAATTGGGTCGTCATGGCCAGATGGTTAGGGCGCTTGACTTGCAATCTGAGGGTCGTGGGTTCGAATCCCCGTCCCATCAAACATGCTCGCCCTTTCAGCCGTGCGGGTGTTATAACGTGACAGTCACCCCACTATTCGTTGGTAAAAGAGTAGTCCAAGAGTTGGCGGTTGGTGGTGATGACTAACTAGCTGCCTTCTCTCTGGTCTTTCACTGCTAAATTAAGGACGGCTAGCCCTCGTATAGCTTTGCGCGAATTTCAAAACAAACAATATATATTGCGATCGTGGGCAGCATGGTAGAACAATGGAACCCAATTTAGAAGAAGATGTTTAAAAAACCCTAAATGAAGCAGATGTCAACATGAGGAAATATTAGGAGAAAATACATGTTCAGATATATTAATCTTCTACCTCGGAATTGCAGAATGGCTAAAGATGACGTCGTTGCGCCAAACAATTTTCTAGTATAATTTGTCACTAGCAATTTCTTAGACCACCATTATTAACAGAGAACGTGCGAAAGTTTATAGTATCTTAATTATTATAAACTGTGGGGAAATGCTGATGTGTATTTCTTTTATATGTTAGCTTATACAATTTTAATTGTAGTGGACAGTGTTTACAGAAACTAGGTGATTTCAGAAGTTGCTTAAAAGAGCTTGTTTGTTTGTTTAATTTCGCGCAAAGTTTCACGAAGTTTGAAATGACGGACTGCAGGGAAGACAGTAGTAGTTTGAGTAGTTAAAAGGTGCCTTACTAGGAAGCGCTAGAAGAATAGCCCTTTAGCTTAGTCGAAGGAGCACCTAAATGGAGTGAGAGGTATTGGTTAATACGAAGCGAGGAAATGCACTGTGAAAAAGTAAAAAGATAAATTGACCACATTCGTGCTCAACTAGTAGCCTGAAGTTAGGCCCAAGGGACGAACCTTGTTTATAACAGGGTAAGAATGTGGTAGTTTGGGTAGTCAAAAAGTTCCTTCCTAGCAATCATTAGAGGAATGCTTCTTTAGGTTAGTTGTAAGAGCACGTTGCTTTTGTGAGAGGTCTCGTGTTCAAATCTGAGACGAGGAAATATATCGTGAAATAAAATGACCACAAGATATCTAATCAACACCATCAACTCTTGGGCTGACCGCTTGGTAAGATCGAATGATGAGAATTGACCGTCACTTTTTAACTCATTCATGGTCCCAAAGTGCTGCGCGCGATTTTGTACTTTTTGGTGCAGCGGGACACGAACCATAGAATCTCAAATCCACAGTCTGTCCTGTTAGCTATTGGGCTGCGCTCGGATTTCTCTTAAACGAGAGTTTTCAAGAAAACTATACTAAATTATTTTCTAAATTCTTTCGTTCGTGTAACTCTGAAGTAGTACTAATTGACTAATACTAAACTCCTTAAATTAAACGGAGAGAAGTCAAAGATTGGGAAATTAGAAGGGTGCTAAGAACGTTTATAAAAATGTGACTTATTCAGTTACTTGATACATATCTTAAGAATTCAATGATCATTTTTTTACAGTATTCTTTATACAACAAACATCCGAATAAAAATCTCTAGAGTAAATATTCTTCAAGTTCAACAACTATGTAAATGACACCAGAAGTAAATAATAGTATATAAAGGAAACTGGAACACAAAGTGTTGAATGATCTTGGTGAGGTGAGAGCGTCAGAACCACTGGCAAGTGTGAGTAAAATGTAAATAAAGGTGGAGTCTTACATAAGTATTGGTTATGTTCATTATTACAAAAAATCAGTCTTTGTACCTTAGTAGTACATATAAATATTTTTCCCAAAACGTATTTATCTAACTAACCAGAAATGAATCAAACATGGTACAAACATCATATAAACAGCTAACGAACTGAACTCTTCTTCCTTTTACTGATGAAGTTCTACATAGTGACTGGATGGTTACGTCGTAAAGTGCTGTAACTGTATTTGTTTGTTTCGAAACATCATAACAATATATTTTTAAGTATGAATAGCACACTTTTCACAAAATACAATACTTTTTATAGCTTGCAACTTACTTTTACCTGTTACTTGCTTCCAAATCTTTTAATCCTTTATCCACAGCTCTTGTACCACTACTGCTCATCGGTTATCTTGTCTAATAATTAGAGAAAACTGTATAGAGACAATGACATTTCTATTAGCTGTTTTCCATGATTTGATATAAACGTTAATTTTTGTGAATGAGTATAGATGTGCTACGACGCAAATTATTTAACCATGTGTTAATGATAAATAGCAAAAAAAGTTTAACGAACAGGAAACGGATGGTTTTCGTAAAGAAGATACATGTACACATATAGCACATATCTCGGTGAAAAATAAGAAATACAAAATATATTTATCAAAAATAAATATTGAAAAAGTATAATGACCTTTGTTCATTTTTTAAAACTAAGTATAGTTCTGACACTTTATAAGTTTTAATGTTATTTGTATTGGCTACATCATGAACCACGACAGTGGTTCGTAATAGGGATTACAAAGAATTGCACAAAACTCTAATAGAACATTCGGGATAAAAGTACCTTAAACAGTAAAGGTTTAGTACAAACAACAGTTTAAAACCTTTACCACTGATTGCTAAGGCTGTACACATATAAAAATGCACAAAAAGTATGCATGTTAGTCTTACAAGGAAAAGAAAATCCACTCAAAACGACCCGTTTGTAATTATTATTATTCTCTTTCCAGCCTACATCTAAAAAGGTTGGTATATTGCACCTAAACCTTCTGCAGAATACTAAATAAGGTACTGCAAAGGTCGTAGGTGTATTGAAAAGTCAATTTGTTTCTTCTGTATTTTACATAAGCTAAAAAACATTATAATTCTTGTGTATACGATTTTGTCATTACCCCTTGAAGTTAGCTTTTTTACGAATTTCTGGTGTCTCTTTAAAAAGCGTAAGTACAGGGTGAAACAGGAATTACCAGCCAATTATAGATGAACATTAGATGACTGTAACATGTAGATACTCAGTGCTTTGTACACTATACAATCGGTGTCTTTAGGGAGCCAATCTCTATATTATGTATGAAGTGAATATTAAATTTTATTACACACATTTGTAGAATAATTACTTTAAAAGACACCAAGGTTTATTTAAAGTTAAAGCGATGTTTAGACGTATATATTTTATTTGATAAGGCTGATTTTCTACTGGTCAAATTTTATACACGCTTAGTGGGGATTTTGTATTATTTTAGGCATATATTTGCTCATTGATATGCATTACATATAGAGAATTTAGTTACACAGAAACTATAAATGTTCACTATATTCTCAAACAAATATCTATGACAATCTTCAGCTGCAGCTTAACATTTTAAATCTCTAACTAATGCGATCAAATAGTCAATAGCTATAGTAAATCATCATGAACCGTATCAGCTAGCTACTAGCTATGTTTAGTATCATTACAATGTATACAGTTAGCTACCATATCAAGCAGTTCTTTGCTCATAAAAAATGCCAGCAAACAAGATAATAAAAATTGGGAATTTAAAAACTTCCACCAAATGTAATTCTAGGTAACAGCATGGAGCCAAAATAGGGGTTTGTAATTTGAGTAAGTAATGTCTACAGTATCTCCAGCCTTGTTTCCTTACTTTCTTACGATCTCTGTATGAAGGTTTTTAAATTCTCAATTTTTTATTTATATTGTATATATTTAAAAGTATAAGTAACAATTTCTACTCAATAAATAGTTACATGACTTCTACGTTTCTATTTTTAAAACGTTTGTTTATTGTTTTGGCATAATTATTTTTTATTGGGATATACCGAACTATATACATTTGAATAACTTATTATACAAAATGCATTTATTTCTTTTACCATGCTTTATTTTCCATTGTTAATTTTCTGTAGCTAATACTTTAAGAATATCATACCTTTCATGTCGTTGCTAGTTTACTCACTAGTCAGTCGGATCTTAATGGCATATACGTTAAGACTGCTCTTGTTATTGACTCAATACTCACATGAAAAATTAGTGGAAAGTAAAACAGTGTAAATTATTCTATTAGAATTTAACATATTTGAGTCAGACTAGTTTGTAGACAAAGCATTTTGTCATTAGTTTCGAGGAAGAGCAGTCTTTTAAAGCTTTCTACCCCATTAGACTTTAAATAATAAAGTTTAGATAGATTGACTGAAGGATAATACTATGCGTATTGTTATCATAAAACATTAACAGATCTATTTTGTTGTATAAGTGGACTTTGTCCATTCCGTACAGCCTATTTCCACTGCATTCCAAAACTTACTCACCAAATCTTTCAAATTTCCTGATACTACAGATAAGTCTTCTTTTTAGTTTACAACTTCTCTACGTCAAAACATATTTATAATAAAAACATTTATTTTTTTACTTTGCACGCAATTATTTTTACATATAATCCAAGCTTAAAAGTTACATTTTAACTCCCTCACCAAATAATGAAGACAGTTAATATAATACGTGAATATTGGGTATTTTTATTACATAATAGTTCGAACAAAATATAATATTGTGTGCCAAATTGTGCAAATGTAAAAACTCTCACAATAAGCAAAAAATAAAAAAAAATAAAAAATAGATAAACCGTTTAAAACAAATTAACAAAAACATATGAAAATTTAGATATTTAAACATTTCGATTAATATACTCTTACAAGTTTTGGTCTTATCGACCAAATGTACACCAATACATTACTCGTGAAGTAACAACTACGTAAAAATTGTCCACCTTATTTTGAAAGACAGTTTATACATTTTGATCAATTTTCAAGTAAAACCTTTCAACTAGTTCTGAGATCCCTATATAACTCATTGACCCTCCATTTAGGGAAAGTCAATATGAAAATCTAAACATGTATACTTATTTGGAACGATCATTTACATACCAATGTCAATTTTCATGGATCCGGTCCTAAGAACCCCTCCAGGCTTCTTTGACCTCAATATAAAGAATACATTTTAAAATTTCCAAAATCTTAGTTCATATTATTGTTTTGAACGCCTCCTGACATGCTAATACCAATTTCAAAGTAAATCTGTTTAATTAAACCCGAAAACATCAAAGCCCTTCTTCACGATCCTTTCGAAACATTTTTTTCCCGTTTATATTCTGTGGGGTATTAACTTAACCCACATGTAAATTTTCTAACTGCTTTGTCAAAAAAAAAAAAAGTGAGGGGTGTTCAAAAACCAAGTAAACATAGATACATTCATAGATACAACTGGGTGCTGTTATATAGATTTTCACTAAAAATAATTTCTTTTCCACGCCTGTTGGTCTCCATTTTAGAATACAATCGTTTCTTATTTGAAGCGAACATTGATATACGATCTAATTACACTAAAGAAATCATTGTATATCATACAGATTTTATAAAATGAGTTTTTTAAAGCTAGCTGAACCTAAGCAGGGTTTTTTCCGTGTTACCAACAGAATAACATGTAATGTGAGTAAACAGTTGTTTATGCGTTATATAAAACAAAACAATCAGTTATGTCCTGTACCTTTTCATGATAATAACCAGAATAAATACTATAGCCACCCCATTACGTACCATCTTGTTCATATTATTATCTTCCGTGATACATTTCTTCGTAAAGAGAAATCAAACTCCGAACATTAACAAAAAACACGTCAATGTAACAGTGTGCTCTGTTTGTTTATTCTTGGAAGAAATAATTCAATGGGAGTATCATATTATAGCGTAACTGAACACTTTACTGTTATAGTGGTTTAGGGAAGTGGGTATCCATCCAAGAATTAAGTTTCTCGTGGTAAATTTGCTACTGTGGAACAAAGTGACTTTTGTTTTTCTACACATTTATTTCTCTCTATATAATTTACTTGTTTTCGTGTGTGAAGCATATCTATTTTTTTTACTTTTCGAACAGTTTCTTGTCAGTTGTTTTGTATTAGTTTTGAAAGACACACAATAGTTTCTATAACTCGAAGTAAGTTTCCCTGTGACTAGCTAAGCACCTTGAAGAAGAGAATGTCAAGTTGTGATTGGTCGACGATCTGACACATTATATACTTGACTGGTACTACTATTTTGTTCATAGTATTAAAATAATGACCCTAATAGTGATATTTAAATAACTCATAATAACGTTCTGATATCAGCTCCTGGTGGCCCGGCATGGCCAGGTGGTTAGGCAATCTGCGGGTCTCGGGTTCGAATCCCTGTCCCACCAAACATGCTCGCCCTTTCAGCTGTTGGGGCGTTATAATGTGACGGTCAATCCCATTATTCGTTGGTAAAAGATTAGCCCCAAGAGTTGGCTGTGGGTGATGATGACTAGCTGCCTTCCCTTTAGTCTTACACTGCTAAATTAGGGACGGCTAGCGCAGATAGCCCTCGTGCAACTTTGCGCGAAATTCAAAAACAAACAATCAGCTCCTGGTTACCCATATACCAATACCATTTGCTTTCCAGATCTGAAAATCCAGTTTTGAAATATATATTTTTCATATACTTCTTTCCATATAGTGTTCTTTTTATGTATGTAGTTTGACCAGTTTCGAGAAAGAATGACTTAAATTCTTTTTGGCCGGCCATTTTTCGTTTACAGAAGGCACAATAGTTATATTAAAACAATTTGGAAGACTATCTTGTCATTACAGTCCATGTCTCACGTCAGATCGTGCTTTATTTGATGTCTTTCATCTTAATAATAGTCCTGCAGCACAGTTTACGTTGCAAAATGCTACGTTTTAAGGCTGTCATTAAAAAGCACACAACTCTTCCCTGCACGCTTTCCGCGATCCGTCTAGTGTACTAGTACGATTGTTTTCTAGCGCCTGTTTAAACAGTTCAATTACACAGAAATTCAATGATCCATTTATTGTACGAGTACGATTGTTTTCCAGCGCCTGTTTAAATAGTCCAATTACACAGAAATTCATCCAGTGACGATGAACGACATAGAAGAGCATAAATATTTTGTTTGAAGTTAAGCACAAAGCTACACAATGGGCTATTTGTGCTCTGCCCACCACGGGTATCGAAACCCGGTTTCTAGTGATAGTATAAATACACGTTTTCATTCTTCACCTGTTTGAGGTATGCAACAGTTGAATGGGAGGTATGGCTTGAAGTTTTATCTTTTTTGAACTCATAACCTGTTGGACTCATGTTTAGATAGAGGTCCTTTTTGATTATGTTGCAACCTGTTGCCTAGAATATGTAGACTATATTTTCCACTGGTCGTTTTGTTATATATTGTCACTTGTTAGAAGACAACGCACTTTGCTTACTACGTTTGGGGTACGACTTACTGCATATCTCTTTCTGAATAGTCCTTGATCCCTTAGTTTATGCATATTCCTTTGTTTTCCAATACCATTAAGTGCAAGGGATATAACCATCTTGGAAGTTCTAAATCACCGGCCTGAACTCATCTTTATCATCTGAATGTATGGCTATTTTGCATTGGAAAGTATGTCACATATTCTTCAAAAAGCGATCTGTTTTCGGTGTCATCACACTACTTACGAAAGCCAAACTATGTCAAAATGTAGTTCTGATACATTCATTCCGCCACGACTTTATATCGGCCGTGGTTGTCATGTAACTTATTTATATATTCAAAATCATTTTAATATAATTTCTCCACCCTATAGTTTTCATAAAAATAACCAACATATATTATATTAACCAATATCGATTCTCTGGATTACTTCAAGCTTGTCAAATTTAGCGGATACGTTTGCCAGAGATTGTATGCGGTCTAAAATTTGTCTTTACACAAATCTTCACATTACCGCCAAAAGAGCTAAAACGATTCTAAAAAATTGGATTCTCTTTTTAAATTTTCTATCTGAATATACCATTTTTAGAAATACTAATGTAAGTTAATAGTATTCAATGTTGGTTATTGTTTGGTCATATAAGTTTTGTAACTAATAGTTGAAACAGAAACGTAGCTTTAACCAACTGGAGTTAAAATAGCAAATTTTATTTCCTTTGTGGTGATGGTTCCTAATGAGATAACATCGTGGATGAAGTCTCAAAAAATAATAAAAATAATTATACAGTTTTCTATCAAAATGTGAATAGAAGATGGCTTTGGATTGAGCGAAACGCATCGTTAGCAATGAATATAGCGAACTGTTCTTATACACTCTCCTAATTCTTGAAAATCCGTGATGAACTAACTAAATAATACAAAGTTAAAAATATAATAGGACTAGTACTAATGTCTTATTACAAGTGTGGTTAATTATAGTTATGTTTCGCCAGCTTGGAAAAGGTGTTCACACGATAACAGTTTTAAAATGAGTTGTTATGAACTTTTATCAACTAATGAGTTGTTATGAACTTTTATCAACTAATGAGTTGTTATGAACTTTTATCAACTAATGAGTTGTTATGAACTTTAATCAACTAATGAGATGTTATGAACTTTAATCAACTAATGAGTTGTTATGAACTTTAATCAACTAATGAGATGTTATGAACTTTTATCAACTAATGAGTTGTTATGAACTTTTATCAACTAATGAGCTGTTATGAACTTTTATCAACTAATGAGTTGTTATGAACTTTTATCAACTAATGAGTTGTTATGAATTTTTTGTAAATTTTATATTCCTTTGAAACTATTGCATCAAAAATTTAAAGGAGATAAGTTTATAAAGTTGTAGGACAATTAAGAAATGAAATGTTAAGAATTTCTTTGTGAGAATATTTTATTGACTTTACGAACAATGTAACCAACTTGCACTTAGTTATAACCAACACCTAAATTTCGTAGCAAATACATATGTGATTTAACAGATCTGTAACTATTTGTGTTCTAGTTGCAATTATAATTGGTATTGCCAAACCGAGTACGTAACATAATTTACTGTTTAGTTGAGAGAATGTGAATATCGATTTTCTAAAAAATCAAGAAGTTTTAACACGTTTTTGTGGATCACATAAAAGGGGTCAGTTGTTAAATGTTTTAATAAGTGTTTTTTGGGCTTATGATTGTCAAAATAACGACATCTTTTTAACACAACTTTATTATCTTATTATTTTAGTGTCATCTCTCGTTTCATGACATTTTTTCATAATGTTATAAAAATCACGTGCTCCAAAAGTTAAATAGCTTTTTAATTTTGAGAATGGTATGCAAGTATATAAACGGTGTTATTATCTAGTTGAAATTATTGTAATCCCCAAGAAGTGGCCTGGAGACTTAGTGCCTCAAAACACTCAAATTATTCGACTTTTAGGATATCTTGTAATGCAGTCCTCAAAAACATTATAGCATTATGTTGCCTGGCGGGTGGTTCATCGTCCTTTATGGCCTAAAGTGTTTCTAATCGTATCGAATATCGAAAAATCACTGATGAGATTTGTAATTTGACTAATGTATGGAAAACCTCTCTCTTCCTCTTTCTTAGAACTGCACTAAGTGATAAGTTAAAAAATACCAAACTGAAAGTGAGTTTATTTAAAGCATAAAACTGAAAGTTTTGTCTTGAATTCAAAACGTTTGTCGAAACAGGATCGTAAAAATTAAAGAGCGTTTAAATATTTTCATTTTGATGTTTTTATAAGGAGAAATATGTATTATAGAACTAAAAAGCAAAAACCCTTTTTACTCTTAAAATATTATTCTCACAAAGTAAATGATTACTTTGTAAATATAATTGTATGAAATTGCACTTAAGTTCTCACTTGTTGTGAGTTGAAGGATTTTATTTGCAAGATATAAAAGATATTCTTTGTAGACTACTAAAAACCAAAATCTAATTTTCAATAAATCTAAAAACTACTTCCGTTCTCCATCTCTTTTTTGCCAAAAATAAATGTATATGTAACTTTAATAATCATTAATTAAACTTTACCTAATGTATATTGATTTTTGGTATGTTTTGAAATTTTAAGTTTACACTTACTAAAAACGTGCAAATCTTTGCATTTGGTAAATTTTGTGAAGAAGTATCTGGTATCATAATAACTTAGATGGAACTTTTTTCATAGGCATTTAACCCATTGGAATTTTCTCTGCCATGTCTTCAGCTGCAATCAACTTATCCTTAGAGCTTTTGGGGGATAGTGGATGATGGCATCTTAAGAGATTCAGTTACTAAGAGTCGAGAATATTGCGGTATTCGGGTAAGTTTGGTTATTCTCCTTGCTGTGTTCCATGGACATCTTTAACGTAGCGATACATATTATCTGCTCCTCCTGTGATACAGCATATGTGTTGGACAACTATCTCTATTTAATTGATCTGTTAATAAAATGTAATCTCTTTTTCTGACTAGAAGTGTGGAGATGGGGTAGAAGTCCAAGTACCTATTATCATCACAAATAGTTGATGGAACACTTATTTATATTACTTCTCTCCATGCTGTCTGCTGCTAAGTGATAGCATACAGATATTATCAAATGGTCACTCGTCCAGTATCCTATGTGCTTATGATCTACTGCCAGTTAGGCTCACTGTCTATTTTAAAAATACAAACATGCAGTTAAAATCGCAGTAATTTTACAAACATTGGGCAATTTCACATATTTTTTTTGCTTGAAGTGAGGCCAGGATGCTTATGGTAAAAATGGTTTTTCTTCCTGATTCAGGGATGGTTCTTTGTCAACGACTGTCATCGCCACTTGTTATATCACAAATAATTTGCCAAAATCTGATTTATAACAAATGGGAATGATGGTCGATAGTTTGCTGGATTTCATTTTATCTTTAATTTTAAAGTTATGATATGTTCTGTCATGTCTCTCCTAACATTACTTATGTCCGTAATTCAGTCAATGTGCAATTGCTTTCTAGGAAAGATTTCATCAGCTAATAATTTTATTTCATTTATTTCCTCACATTCAGTGATTTTTTTTCGTATCTTCCCATCTCTATAAAGTTTATTCTTTGAAAGAAGGGTTGTTCTTTATACAAGTTTGGGTCCATTCTACTTACCTTTTTTTCGGCTACATCTTCTGTTCTTTATTTTCATTGTTAAAATACTTATTTAGTAAAGTATAATTTCAGCCAGACCATATGCTCCACTTTTGGTTTATTGTAGTTCATGATTTGATAAATGTATAATATGTAACATAAAATATGGACTGATTTAGCCTGAGTATAACGCTTTCTTTGACTTTAGCTTTTGCCATAGCCACAAGCATAGCCTCCATAAATGAACTTTAATCTGGTTGTAAGTCTGCAGACATACCGTTGTGCCACTGGGGAGCGTATAGAACAGAATAATCTAAGTGACTTCCTGATCATTGGCATCTGATAGTGGATATACTTCAGTCTTCTTAATGAAATAATATATCATATGAGAAAGTAGCCGAATGTAATAGGGCCTATCGAGTCTATGAGCCTCCGTTAATAGATAAGTCATTTTGTTTGCAAATTCATTCTTTATTCTGGCTGATACTTTCTCTTTATTTATAAAGAAGCACTAATTAAAACATATTTGTAAATTTACATTAGAGTAATGCTTGTAAGCCTCATGTGTTCTGTTATCGTGGAATATTTTTAGGATTTTGTTCATCGTGTGGACATCACTCACTGCATCATTAGTGTATTTTTATGACTTCTGTAGCAGACCTTTGACACAGCACTTCTTCCTTGATATTCAAAACTTTTTTCTGGCACTACACACTATGGACAGCACCAGACTTCTTCCTACCAGTAATTATACCAGGCTTCAGCTTTCTAGCCCAGGCAATACAAAGTACCACTCTATTTCTGGTGTGACATAGTTGGCAGGGAGTTGTATCAAAATTACTTAATAAAACTACTGCTTAACGTATTATTAGCAGAGTAACAGCAATACTCAGAATAACATGCCTTCACCAGCTGTTAAGACTTGTCGGAATTTCTGTGTTATAATCTGAACTGGATCGTGGAAATTTACCAGTCACTGAAGCTAAATGTTCACAAGCTAAATCTAACAGCTCAATGCCAATACAGAAATGTAGTTAGCTTTTAAATTATGAAATTAGTGGTGCAGTGAGAAACGTCCCAACTAGTTGTTAAAGATATCACACATTTCCCAAACGGGATGAATGATCCTCAGGTCAAGGGTTAGATTAACATTACATTCCTTGACAAATAATGTTATGTGTTCTGAAAATAGAATATAATTTTCACTCGGGTGGTTGAAATTTTAGTCTAGTAGTACGTAAAAAGGTTCACAAGTATACTATATCAGCGTTTCTCAACCCATAGGGTCGTCAGAATTTGTGAAAGGTTCGCAAACAGACATTCACAACAGATAATAGTATATTTACTTATTTATTAAGTATTTAGTAAGCAATATTTTTTATTTTTTTGCACTAAAGCTATTTGCTGAGTCGCGACTGGCCATCGTTGTTAGCAACTGAATCTTGGTTTGAGAACTACTGGATTAAATGCTTTTATGTAAGCTGGAAATGTCTGCTTCTTTACATATCTTACTAGACCAAAACAGTTTCTCCAGGTCACTGGGGGACTCTTCTTCCTCACTGTTGTAGCTATTACCTAATCACTTCCTTGTCTACTACTAAGTCTATCTCTTAGGCAGTTATTAACTCATCTCTCTTGATTGATAATCCATCTCTTCCTGAAAGCCAGAAGCTAAGTTGATGTGTAAAGGCACATGAATTGCACGCTCTCTTTATCACATCCACTGTTTTCTAGAGCTGCACATGTAGCATGGACTAAAATGACCCAGACCCATATTTTGCTTGGATCACTCCCTACCCTATTGCTACTGAAGTAATTGAAGCATTTCCTGAAAATAACCAAGATAATAATCCTTTCAAAAAGAGTAGGCTAACGGGGATATATGTCGTGTGAGAATGATCTTGTTCCTGCTGTATAGTAAATGAGGCAACGTGGTAATTTTTGTGATGCTGCATAAAAATCCACATAACTTTTCACGGTTTTGTTTGTTACTCATTCAATAAACTTTTCTGTCAAGATGTCCTTACACTTGATCAAAGCATGCATTCCATGTAAGTCGTAAACACAGGTGTATATATTCTTATTTATAGATTTAGATATGTCATTTTATTTATTTTATTGCTAAACTGTTAATATTGTAGAAGAAATATGTATATATATATATATATCTTTAAGAGATATCTTTGAGTAACATACATCATTCTACCTTTGACCTCTTGCAGTGTAACTCTGACTGCACGGATCAAAATGATTTGGATATTCAAACCTGTTTATGAAAGCATGATTTAGATTAGAGTATCAATTTATCGCGACTACACTTTCGAAAGTATTTAAATTTTTTATTAAATGCTTAAATTATGTTCACAGTACTCTCACTACTGTAAACAAATGGTTAGCTTATTATTGTAGGAAATGCAATTCAACAGTCATTTAGGTATTCATGAGGTTGCGTTATGGAACAGTTTTTAATTTAATTTCATTGATTAACAGTGTTTAAGGATATAGACAATGTTTCTAATAATTGTTTAACAAAAATATAAGAGAAGAATTTCCTTAGTAAGTGGGTTTTGTTCAATAGAAGCTGAAAAAGAATATAAAAATTTTATTTATTTGACAAGGCTATCACGTTTATTCGTGAGGTGTTACAAGACGAAAATGCTGCATGCTTACTAATTGTTTTTGGGAACACCTGGTGGTGAAAACAATTTAGTCTTTTGAATATAAAGAAAGATATATTTATAAAAAAAAATTAATGATCTCAGCAATTGATGATTTTTCCCTTTGTATGAAAGTTTTAACTGACTTTTGTAGTCTCTGGGAAATATTTTCTAAGTAGTTAAACAAGTTTGTTTCTTAACACCAAGGGTTTTTTATCAAGGTGTGAAAGAACGAACAGTGAAAACAGTGATAGGATATTCTTTGTTGAAACGTTTGTCAACGTTCATGGTTAGGAAGTCTTGAGGGAAGTCATTTTCTGACCATTTTCTAATGTTGAAAAGTAGTTGTTAAGAATGATAAGCTACTAGCAAGGTGAAATACTCCAAATGCTAACACTTGAATTACAAAAGATAATTCATTTTTATTAAAAATGATCTATTGCCTTTCTTCTTATGAAAACAGACATCATAGAAACCAGTCTCGTTATGTTAAATGTTTTAAGTTTTAATAACAGAGAACAACATAGCGATTTTTTCTACGGCCAGTTTGTTTTCAAAACATGTGTTCTTAAATTATTTAAAATTTACATAAAATGAATCTGTAGCTTACCCTATCAACCATTACCACAAAAAACAACAGTTATATCCTCACCAACATCTCACAACAAACAGGATTTATGTCCTGTTACGTATTAGAATTTCAAATGTCTGAAACCGAGTTAATTGATAATTCAAATTTAGTAATTAAATTGTACTTTGGATTTAAATATATGCCGATATATAGTCATTTTATGATATTTGCCAACAAGATTGATACACACAGT
>NW_013666215.1:407937-414830 GCF_000517525.1 Limulus polyphemus
ATAACAGTTATTAGAAATAGTTATTATACACAATGATTTATAAACAGAAGTTTCACAAACTTATAAGCAAAAATAGTCTTCTTTCTTGTCTGGGAATTCTTCGATATCTTATCGAGAGTTTATTCACAATGAGTGAGTTATTTACGAGTTGATGTAGGTACGATTCGCCTAACGGAAAGCTAGCTAGCTTTGTCCCTCGTTATTCACCGGCCACACACGCTGCGTTTTCCACGATGAATTTACATAATATTTCTATAAAAAATACTAATGTCCGATGAGAATACACTAAAGTTAAATGATTTGTAATGTTCGAACTTTGTAAAGGTTCCTGGTCAAATATCCGAAGTTTCCGATTGATAAGCGTTATAGTTTCCAAAGTTTATAGCACACTGATTATAGCGAACTTACAATAGATACTCTTCTTTTGGCACGTCGCGTTGGTTATATCTATAGGCGTGTGGAGGCGTTCTAGAAATTTCAGATTTATGTAACAATACTGAGCTACATTTAAGTATTTGCGTACATACATATATTGTTGATTCTTACTCTCGAGAATCTTCTACAACTTTGGAAATTAGGCGGGAGTTTCGCAATACATATCTAACACTATAAGCTAGGTATGTTTTAAAATATAAACTTAATCTAAACAAACGTTGATATTAAAATAAATATATAATAATAAATGCGTTACAGTCCTTACCAACATTCCACAAAAACAGAAGTTACATTTTTACCAACATCCGCCAAAGAACAAGATTATTTTAATTTTTTTAGTCCTAATCATTGTTTCCGGTATCACACTACATTAGACACTGTTTCATGTTTCTTAACGACTAAGTAAATGTGAAAAGATTGTGTTCCTATAACAGCCCCCTTGTGTAAGGAAAAAAAAGCGGACCAATGTTTTCTTATCAACTGGTGAGTCACGTTACGTAAGATTCATGGAGGGAATACTATGGAAAGATTCGTCATGGAATTAATTGTTTTGAGTTTACAACTCTTATTATTTCCATATATCGACAACAAAGTACTCTTAGCTTCAACTGCTAATGTATACACACACAGTTCTGTTTTAATTTATTACCAAACCATTTATTATATGCAATAAAAAATAATATTTTTGTAACAATATCTTTAGTGTATAGTATCAGTTGTTTGGGGAAGTTTTGTCTGGTAAAGCCCGCACAGGCACTTAAAAAGTCTCTGTGTTATCTTGATGAAAGGAAGCATATTCAACAATAACTTTGGTTTCTTCTGTTGTCGTTTTTTTCTTTTAGGTCGTCGTTATAAATTGCAGTTATAAACGACCTTTGTTTGATTAATGAAATTCCTCGAACTTGGTCTTTGGAGGATGATATGTGTATACACTAATCTGCCAAGGGACGTTTTCCAAAATTCTTATCGTTTTTAATGAACCTTCAAAAGCAGTAGATTAATAAACGATATTTATGTTTTCAGCTATAAGTATGTATAAAATATACACTTAAAACTTCTCAATTTGGTAAAATTAGCCTTTCGTCTTTGAAAACATTGAAATATTACATATGTAGAAGTAACTCATAATGCGCTCCCTACGTGGAAATCAAGGTTTAAGCTATGACGTCACAAGAGACTCGTATTTCATCAGTATAGAGCTGGTGCTAGATTAGCTAACTCAACAGTGCTGAGTTAGTCAATAACCATAACAGTACTCATATTGTAGTTCTAATCACTCACCAGGACTCCGTGTCGTAAGCCTGAGATTTCTCTGTTTCATTTTTTATGTGTTAATTTCTATAATTGATACGATCTAGCGGCGCCATTCTGCCGCGGACAAATGTAGCTGCCGGTAGTTTATTGAAACTGTCTACACTCTGCAGTTAGCAGACTTCTCCACGTGTAGACAGACGCTAAGGCGCTTGTAAGTTAGAACGTTGTGATTGATAGCGAGAGGCACGACCTAACCCAAAGCTAGTTAAGTCGAGCCTGATCGACACAAAACTTTTTTCGTTATATAAAGGAAGGATCATATAGAAAAACCCAGAAACACTTTTCGGCGCGACTGTGTGACACCATTGTAAAGTGAGAATGGCTGAAAGCAATTATTGATATTTTATTTTATAGTTGCTTAGTTCATTAAAAAATACAAACAGATTTTTCCTGTGTTGGTTTGGCAACCAATACTTCTGTTTTATATTAAACGAATATATTGCTGTGACATAATTGTATCAAGAAATAAAACAAACACATAGTGACTAAGTCATATCAACGATGATTATCTTCAAGCTGATTTTCAATATTGGTTGATTGTTTGTAATTAAGCACAAAGCTAAACAATGGGCTATCTGTGCTCTGCCTACCACGGGTATCGAAACCCAGATTCTAGCGTTGTAAATCCGCAGACATACTGCTGTGCCATTGGGGGCTTCAATATTGTCTAGAAACTAGACAGACTGCATTGTACAGAAGATAAGTTATAGTTTATTTTCCAGTTTTACGAACGAGACAAAAATACATAATTTTTAATATATAGAAATAAAAATATTACGTTCTAGATTAACTAATTAGGATAAAATCAAATCTACTTTTTTTTTAAATTAGAAAAACTTTCTGTTTTGCCTATCTAAATGATACCTTCTGTATAAAATGGTCAGGTAAGAAACACCCTAAGATACAGACATAGCCATCTCTAATTTTGAACAGCAGATCAGAGGGAAGGCAATTGGTCACAACAAACGCCGCCTGAATACTCTAATCTTTATCGAATACTGAGATTAACCCACAGCTAAACGTACAAAGCGTGTTTGATAGTATTGTTACGTCTCCCTTTGTTAGTTAACTTTCCGTAACTTCGTTCCGACGAAACTTTAGCGACACAAGTCCTTACTTAATAAAACTGGTTTATTCTTTCCGAATATAACTTTACGATACACTTTTTTTCAACAGTCGCTCTAAAACAAACACTATAACGAACGAACGTTAACTTCAACAATACCTTGTGACTGCAGATCAATTACTCACTACCTACACACATATTAATTGGTCACGTTGTCACCCTCTTATATATATATACCAGACTACCCTATATCTAGTAATCTCCCGACTATTCCCGAAGGTTCGAGAGAAGTGGCGTGACATTAGTCACATGACCTCGCTCACGCAACAGTATGATGTCTCGAACCCGAGACCCACAGATTCTCAGTTCGATATGCCAACCACTCAGACATGCTCAAGCTAAGAATCTTTTGGTGTAAATTATTGTACTTCTGCTTTACACAAGGCCTAAATATTTATTGTGTCAAGTATCACACTAAATTGAATGATTAAAGTTATTTCACTTAACTGTTGATTATTTGGTATACAATATTAGACTGACTTATATTCTCTTTAATGATAATGACCGTCAGTCCAGTGGAAAGATCAGCTTGACCTATACTTTTTTTTAAATGATAACAACCTTCAGTCCAGTGGAGATATCAGCTTGACCTGTACTTTTTTAATGATAATGATCTTCAGTCCACTTAGAAGGTCAGCTTGAACTGTACTTTTTTAATGATAATGACCGTCAGTCAAGTGGAAAGATCAGCTTGACCTATCCTTATTTTAAATTATATCAACCTTCAGTCCAGTGGAGATATCAGCTTGACCTGTACTTTTTTAATGGTAATGATCTTCAGTCCAGTTAGAAGATCAGCTTGACCTATACTTTTTTTAAATGATATCAACCTTCAGTCCAGTGGAGATATCAGCTTGACCTGTACTTTTTTAATGATAATGACCGTCAGTCAAGTTGAAAGATCAGCTTGACCTATACTTTTTTTAAATGATATCAACCTTCAGTCCAGTGGAGATATCAGCTTGACCTGTACTTTTTTTTAATGATAATAATCTTCAGTCCAGTGGAAAGATATTTAATGGTAAGTTATTTCAACACCGTAAGTTCACCGCGAAACGTTACAATTGTTAGGTAAAACAAAGACTTATTGCTTGACTTGCCAGCTGCGTTCAGACTTAGGTCAGCACCAATATACGTTCAAATAAATGTAAAATATTCTTTGCTTTGTTGTTGGTTTTGGCAAACACAATATCATCCTTCAATAACATCTTAATCAAAAATTTAATGTTCGCGCATGCGCTTTGAGTTAAGCACAGTAGAAAATTTCTTTTCTCAGTCTTACGTATATGAATGTTCTCAAATCGCACTGTTTCGTTGTTTTTATGTGTGTCCTAAATCTACCAATCGGCAAAATTAAGATTTTGTACATGCAACGAATAGATGGTCAGCAGAAAGTATGTGATGGCTTGGAGTATATGAGCTCACCTCTATGGGAAGGAAATCCTTATAAATTGACACAGCAGACAATCCATGATTTGAAGTTGAAAGTTTTTCTTTTTCTCTTTTTCAAGAAGGACATTAGAAAGGCACCCTGTCAAAAATGCACTTAAAGCTCGCGAGGGATAACAAATCTCTCGCGGCCAACAATCGAATATATGCTATTTGAAGATGATTCATTCCTCAATTTTCAATTAAAAAAAAAGACGTTTTACTTTATTTCTGTAACCTTCGAATTAAAATATTATATTCTACGAACCTGAACTATTATGATGCAAAAAATCGTAGAATTATTTATCACTAAATAATGTCCATAGTGGCTCAACGATAAGTTTGCAGAATTAAGACGCCAAAAATCGGGTTTCGATACTCGTGGTGAGAAGAGCACTGTTAGCCCATTGCGTAGCTTTGTGCTTAACAACAACGAAACCACACGCTAAATAATATTGCATGAGAATTTCTTAAAATGGGTCATGTTTTCAACATAGTCGATCTTATTTTGGTAGCACACTGTAGAAATACAGAAAGAAAAATTGGTTTAATGATTTGTAAATTTCCTTATATAAAAGCCCTCATTATTTATAAAATTAGGTGGGTGACTGTACATCAAACATGTAGACTAAACAAATCAAAAACTTGGAATTTCATTATCTCGATTAACGCTAAATTTGAGAAATTCGTAATTAATGTTGCTCAACGCACAACACATAAAACTCTACTTCGAATGTTTTCTAGGAATGCTTTCAGTTTCGATTGCATTTTCATAAACTTGCTAAACTTTTAGTTGCTAATTACATCTCTCGGATTCCTGGAGAGAATTACAAAATTAAAAAAAAAATCATTTCAACTTCAGACTTTTCCTTACGGAAATAACTACTTTCAGAGGGAATCTTCTTGTTAGTCATTGTGCAATTCTGTCAACACAAGATGAAAAAATATAAGATTAAATATTTGACCACTAAAGGCGGGTACGAAAAGGTATTGTAAGCATTCAATTTCTGTATAATTTCAAAATGAATTATAGTTTATATAATGTGTTAGATATAATCAACTATCCAGGTGTTAAAAATTTTGGTGTTTGTCAAGAATAATAGACAAGGTATTGTCTGATGCAAACGCATGTTTCCTACTTTGTTCTTTGATGATTTTTCTAGATCTATAAATATTAGTTACTCGTAATAATAACGCGATAAATTAATTTTTGGATACTTTCCAAAGACAAAAATGATGTCAGAAATATTACACAGTTCTCACCACCAGTTACAAAATGTAAAGCTTAAAAATATATTCCTCTAACAGCAGGAACTTTTATATGAACAATAATAAAAGTGTTGATAAATAGCTCAGTTATGTAGTGTAGTGGTGTATATCAATAATGATAATTCTCGATTCTTTGTTTAAACAAATTATAAGTGATTCTTTTTCTCATATAATACTTTATGAATAAATCACTCGTGAAAACTCACAGAAACAATATGTTGTTATTTTTTAATTAAATTCTTGCAACTTATCCTGAGAGTCCCGAATCTCCTTAATCTCCCACTATGAAAATTTCGAAAATCTAAATGTAGATCCTTATTTTGATTGGTTTGGTTTATTTTGAATTTCGCACAAAGCTATACGAGGGTTATTTGCGCTAGCCCTCCCTAATTTAGCAGTGTAAGGCAGGAGGGAAGGCAGCTAATCATCACTGCCAACTTTTGAGCTACTCTTTTACCAACGAATAGTGAGATTGACCTCATATTATGATGCCCACATGGCTGAAAAGGCAAGCGTGTTTGGTGGAACGGGGATTTGAACCCGCGACCTTCAGATTGCGAGTCAAGCGCGCTAACCACCTGGTCCCTTATTTTGAAAGATCCTTTACATATTTTTCTCAATTCTATAGTAATATAAACCTGTGCAGCCAAATATGAGAGCTGACATATCCACCTTCAAAAATCTAAAAGGGTAAGTTCTTGCTTTGAACAACCATTTTACATACCCTTGCAAATTTCTGTATAAATCTGTGCAGCCAATCCTGAGAGTCCCTAAATCCCTTTAAATCACCCATTAGAGCCCCCCCCCCCGGTATAAAAATTAAAAAAATATAAACGTGCATACTTATTTTGAATGTTACATTCCATGCCCACTCCAATATTCATGTCCATTCGTGAACCTAATTCCGAGAAACTTCAAACCCTTTAACTCTGTATATACATAGATATTGGTTGGATATCACTTAAAGAGTACTATAGCATGAGTAGGATCGTACTGGAATGAAATCATTTAAGAAAGAATTAAGTTCTTATGCTGTTTTTGTCAGAAGCTGTTTTCGTATTAATATCGTAAATACAGGGTGGAAAATATTTATGTTAATAACGTAAAAACAAGATGGAAAGTTATATAATTAATATCAAAAGACAGTGTGAAAATTTTGTATACTAATATCGTGAACACAGAGTGAAACGTTTTTATATTAATATCCCAAAGTCAGAGTCGAAAGTATTAGTATTAATACCATACAGACAGGGTGGAAAATATTTATGTTAATAACGTAAAAACAAGATGGAAAGTTATATAATTAATATCAAAAGACAGT
>NW_013666215.1:415636-417807 GCF_000517525.1 Limulus polyphemus
TACTCTAGATACCGACATAACACCTTTTCCAATGGCACTACTTCTCTTTATTGTATTTATCTGAATCGTACTTAACGTTGAAACGTTTCATGATTACGATTTTCAGGAAATATATCGAAAAAATAATAACCGCAGAAACAGTGAAATCTTTAAAGCATCTTCATGTGCTACAAGAGAAATTTTACTTGTTATTCGCCAGATGATTTTAACACTCAACATAAATAAACACTGGTGAGGGAAAGATTTACCACCGACAAGGGCGACAGTAATGACGAAATAACAAATGAAACTGTAGAGCCATCCATCGTACTTGGAACAATGGTGCTAACAATGACGACTTTGAACAGTTTGTCGTAGACGTAACAAAATTTGAAGTGAAGGTGAAGATATTAGAAAAATCATAGGTGCATTTTCAATACTTATTAGGTGTTTAAATAACCTAGGTTACTTTAGAAATATGTTTCGTGCATGTAACTTGAACTAGATTATGAAATATCATATACAAATAAACTGTAACGTCTTTCGTCAGTTCCAATAAGATAACACGTTTAATCTTAACCTTTTCGTCCACTCTTACCCCCCAGTGGCACAGCAGTATGTCTGCGGACTTACAACGCTAGAAACCGGGTTTCGATACCTGTGGTGGGCAGAGCACAGAGAGCTCATTGTGTTGCTCTGTGCTTAATTACAAACAAACAAAAAATCGTCCTCTCTTGTGTGTTTAATCATCAGCTTGAATATTTCCTTGTCGTCGTGACCTGTTTTCCCTCCCACAAAAAAGTTCCCCAGCCACCCTTTTTTTTTTTATTCCTCTGTAATTTCAGATTGCATGCTGTATGCGTTCGAAATTACTAGTGGAAACTAACTGATTGGTTGATGAACTTTCCGCCAGTCGGTTGGCACCCTCCTGAGTGTTGGCGCCACTGTCTTCAACAACTTCTGTGTGGGTGTTCCTCGCGACCCGAGTGGCAGCTGGTTGAATGTGATAAAATGCTAGTGCCGCTCTGGAAGCCTTCATTTAGAACGGGAGAATCGTACAGAGCTAGTCTTACATTCTTTGCGACGATTGTCACGGAAGAATTCCAGTGTTTACGAGTCTACTTGTTGACTTTTGCTGTTCCGTTGGTTATGTAAGAAAACTTCGCTGCATTGAAATTTAGCCATAATTTCAGTGTTCAGGATAAAAACACTCGCGAACGTATAAAATCTAGAACTGTATTAACTGAAAGTTTGCATTCGTTATCTGATCTTTCTTTTTTTAAATTTGTGTGTGTGTGCGTGAGTGAGACAGCTGAGTCGATAGACGAGAACTATTTACAATGACTGTCGATTCAACTTCTTTTATACGGGTCGTGGTTTTGGGAGCGAGAAAAGTTGGAAAATCTGGTAAGTGATAAAAATATGCCATATATACACGTATTTAAAATAGATTCTAAATTAAAATAATTTGTTTCATTGTGAAATAGAATTAAGTTAGACCTTTATACATTGTTTAAGATGGTTAGAATATTTTCTATCTGCTTGGATGTTTTTTTGCTCATATTGACAATTCTTATTTAATTTTAAAATACTAAATATCGCAGAAACATTTTTTGGGCACTTGTGCTGATTTTTTTGGACACTAGAATACTATTACTGTTAGTACTACCTCACCTCGACTATATAAACCAATTTTGATTACTACTAATTATTATGTAATTTTTAAAGTAAGCAGGTTACCAGTAACAACAACAACAGCTTCGTCTGTACTCTTAAAGACAAAGCAATACAAAATAAACTCAGAAATAATAATGTGTTGTATCTGGAAATGTAAATATGTTCACTGGTAGCTTCAGTGTTGCAATATATCCTGCTATAACGTGTTGTATCTGGAAATGTAAATATGTTCACTGGTAGCTTCAGTGTTGCAATATATCCTGCTATAACGTGTTGTATCTGGAAATGTAAATATGTTCACTGGTAGCTTCAGTGCTGCAATATATTTTGCTATAACGTGTTGTATCTGGAAATGTAAATATGTTCACTAGTAGCTTCAGTGTTGCAATATATCCTGCTATAACGTGTTGTATCTGGAAATGTAAATATGTTCACTGGTAGCTTCAGTGTTGCAATATATCCTACTATAACGTGTTGTATCTGGAAATGTAAATATGTTCACTGGTAGCTTCAGT
>NW_013666215.1:418761-429781 GCF_000517525.1 Limulus polyphemus
ATTGCAATATGTCCTGCTATAATGTGTTGTATCTGGAAATGTAAATATGTTCACTGGTAGCTTCAGTGTTGCAATATATCCTGCTGTAACGTGTTGTATCTGGAAATGTAAATATGTTCACTGGTAGCTTCAGTGTTGCAATATATCCTGCTAGAAGAGTGATTATATATACAAATATATTAGCAGTTAAAAATTAAAAAAACAAAAACAAGATCACTCAGATTTACGTACTGTATCTAAGTTGATTTTAGAAGAATGTTTATATACATTTACCAAAGACTGAAAAGTTCGAATTATTCTCGTGTGGATACACCCTGACGTACAGCCAAACCACCGCGGTCTTGAGAAGGCTCCATTCTGTCGCAGCTATTTGGTGGGATATCGTAATTCGACTCTGTATCTCAAGGGTGGAAGAAGTCCCAACGCACCTGACCCACCTGGAAACTTGCCAAACACTGGCCATGGTTCGACCGACAGACCCTTATAGCCTTAAATGTCTACGTATTCGATATGTCCTTATTAATTTGTGGGTGTTTAGAATAAAAAATGTGGGAAAACAAGAAATGCGCCTCTAACTATGTGCTATTTCCCGATGTGTACGTTTGGTAAAAAGAAAATAAATACAACTATTTTTACAAAAGAGCTGTTACAGTGCATACACAATTATATTTTATACAGAAAAAGAAACATGGATATTAACGGCCTGAATTAGCAACTGTTCAAATCCTTGTTTTAGTTATCAGAACAGCAAGTTTAACCGCAATGTTACATACACGAGTATGTTATGATCTACATCCAGCTAAATGAAATCGTATTAGTGCAACATTTAAATTGATTTTTTGATTATAAAAGATTTTCTTACCTTGTGCTGATAGTTACCAAACTAAAAGCACTGAATGTTTGTCGATCACTTGAAGACAATCTAAGATTCAGATATGTGTTCTCATTTACGTTAGCTGTTTCCAACATGATCAGAAATATACATATACATATATACCAAACTAAAAGCACTGATAGTTTGTCGATCACTTGAAGACAATCTAAGATTCAGATATGTGTTCTCATTTACGTTAGCTGTTTCCAACATGATCAGAAATATACATTTATTAATAATAGTTTTTATTTCAATGCTATCTTTATACAATGAATCAAGAATGTAAATAAAACATACTTCAATATGACGTTAGCTTCCCAATAAGGTAAAATACTGTATGTAAAAAAAAAAGAAAATAACTCCAGGGATTTTGAAATAAGCAAATGTTGATGAAAAAACTACGTGTTTGAATAGAAGTATCTAAACCAAGATTTCTACAGAAATTCCAGTTCAGGTTATGTTGACGAATTAACATCAGTAGAAAACAATTAAGATTGAACAACCTCCTTCTTAACATCAGTAAAAAAACAAACAATTAAGATTGACCAACTTTGAAACAGTCTTCTGACGTTCAGTTTGAGACTCAGTTCCATTACTATTTCGACGTTCCTTTACGTTTAAATTTGGAACTGTTTCTTGTGCTATCTAACAAGTACACTATATTAACAGAATTAAGGTTTAATGCTTGGGAGTACATTTGACAAACTGTCCGAAAAATCTGATCAATGCTTAGGACACATCAGTTTTTGTTTTAGAATCATTGATTGATTTTGTATACAGTTTGATATAGTTTATTTTAGGAACAACTAATGCAAGAATGAATGTTTAGTGATTCACATGAACATTGATATTGCATGAACCATGAACCAACAATAACAAAAAAAAAAGGTTGCTAAAGAAAGCTTGCGTCCTACTTCAAGCAAGCTTTGAGTAGTTTTAAGTAACGTGTTAGTAACAACAGAGACAGCTCCATCTTTCTAGTGGTGTTTAAATTTTCTCAAGTGCATTCCCGGTTTAGAAGAGGATCTTTAATAAAATTCTCGGAAGCTCAAGTGGTCTCGGATGTGATTCCATAATGTTATTTCCTGTTCCCAATGTATGTTACACCAAAGTGGTGGACCATGAATTAATATTAATGGTAAATGGATACGACTTATAATTCGACGATTTGAATTTACAGATATCTTTAACCTTTCAACATGAACAAAAAGATAATTGTATATTTTTACTAATTATTTACCAGTAAATTAACTTTAAAGTTAAAGAAAACAGGAACATGACTTCATCTAACATAAACAATTTACTAATACCTGGGTATCAATTTTATTAAAAGAAACAAAAATATTAGGGTTACTTGATGCAATTTTTTAGTAACAAACTAGTGAGTTTTTCTACAAAATAAAGTTTTATAAATAAAGTGAAAATATTCGGCATATTGAAAAATTTTTTCTTAGAAAAGGGGGTAATGAAAATAAAATTTCAAATGTCGAAAGTGATGAAAACCACGTATTTTTGTTGTGTATGATATTGGAGATTGCGTCTTTAAAAATGACCAAGATATAAGTATATATATTATTTGAACAAAATATTCTAAATATACACTTTGTTTCTTTCAGCTGTAACAGTACGGTATCTGACCAAGAGATACATTGGTGAATACAGTTCGAGTAGAGGTAAGCATATCAGAGCCAATTATAGAAACGAAACATGATGGGGGAACGTTTATCTTTACTCCTTAGTTTGTTTTGGACACCACCAAGTTTGTTTATTCACTACAGTCAGGCATTTAAAGATTACCTCACTTAGTTTTTAGAACTAGAAATGTCAATAAAACTAAGAGGCTTGTGAAAACTGTAGGTTCAAAATTTGAAAGCGTTTAAAGTGACTCATGACGTAATGCTTGAACAATTTCTAAATTAAAACATTGCTGGAAACTAATCCTTTCTTTTAAATCAGTCTTAAAAGGATTTTAGAATAGTACATGATATCAATTACTAACTTATGCGTTAATGCATATAAGTATTATAAAAAAATTAGAAGTTACTTTAAATTCAGAAATAGTGTGACTTACAAAACGATAACATATTCATATGTGTAAAGGTGTTGGAATCTATAGAATGGTGCTTATTTATGATCTGACAGCTAGTTCAGAACACTTAGTCTTGAACTGATTTCTAATATATTTCAGTATTTTGTACACGTGGTTTGCACTGCATCGGTTTAGAACCAAAATGATCTGTAAACATTTTCTAAAATTCTGAGTTTTTCTTGTTACAACGTTGTAGTATTTACTCAAATAGAGCACAATAAGTTATTTTAGGTACTTTGTCAATAATATATTGACTTTAGAGTAAGTATGTTCTCCAATGAAACATTGGTTTTATAGTTTGTACAGTAAAATATTTTTAAAGACAATTAATGACTCATTAAAATTTGTAGAATGTGCAGAATATCTTTTAAATCACGGATTTCTCCATTAATTTATTGGTTCTAAAGTGCTGCTAAAAGTTTCAAATAAAACTAACAAGTAGAACCTTACCGTAATGTTCTGTTTCCAAAGCACTAAGAACTTACCTTCATTACTAATTATTATTAAAATCACTGCACTACGTAAGTACAATCACGGGTGTTTTGTCGTGCTGTGTAGTCCCCTAGAAACTGAAATTAACTGGTTTTAATCTTCTCTTAGATTTGCTGTATAAGCATGGGGTGTTTGTGGACAGCCAACCGTGTGAAGTTGAAATCCTTGACACCTCCAGATTCCAGGTGATTATCAAAATAGATATATACTTGCATAATGTAAACCTAAAATATTATGATAAGCTCAGAATTTATTTAGCCAAGTTTTCAATATATTACATTCAAAATGCAATATATGTATATTCTATCGGAATGACTTGCACTGAAGGCAAATGATCGGCATGATTTTATAACTTAAGAACTAACAAATATACAAGATCCGTTCAATAGTACAACATTAAACAACTGAACGATCACAGTTTACTATACTGTTGTTAATTTTTTCTGCTGCCAGGATGATGTTTTTCCTGCTGATAAGGTCGACTGGGCGGATGCTTTCATTGTTGTATACAGTACAGCGGACCGCCGTAGTTTCCAGGTAGCAACGGATAGTTTGCGACGAATTCAACATCAAGTGGCAGGCAGGCAGGTGCCAATAATTTTACTTGGCAACAAAAGAGATCTAGAGCATGTTAGACAAGTAAGCGTTGACGATGGCCAAGAGATGTCTTTGCAGTTCCAGTGTCAGTTTTATGAAGTTTCTGCAGCTGATTCACATGTGGGAGTAACTGTAGCCTTTCAAAGTGTTTTACGTGAGGCTTATTCACTGAAAACTCGGCGATCGCTACCCATTCGACAGAAACTGGGGTCCATGACTGTGTCGAAGATGATTGGTGCTGTTTTTGGTAAAGCTGTTAAAAATGACAAAAAGAAACGGCCATCTCTGTCTTTATAATCATATTCATTTTTGAAAACGTGACTAATCATTTTTTTTATAGTCTTAAAACGCATCTGATATCAAAAGTTTGTTATTTCTAGAAAACGATCCTGCGGGAATGATACTAGGTTCATTAAGGATAAGACACCTTTGATCCCCCCTTAAGAGCCTACAGTTTCTATATGGGCTTGTATTGAGAGGTTTAAGGGATAAAAGGTTGATGTGTTAGGAAAGTATATTTATATATAAACTTATAAATGTTATATGAAAAAATAGGTCTAGAAGGTTTGTTAATTACTGGGAAGGGGGGGGGGGTAGGTGTGTATCAACATGTGAGCCTAAAAGATATCATTTATAAATTCTTATTATTATATTTGCTCATTTGGCTTAGAAAATTGAATATTCTTTACGATGATGTTAAAGATAATGTTATTGAGTATTGACCTCTAAGAAACCTAATTATTTTACATTTGGTGTTATCGGTGTGTTTATGGTAGAGTATTTGATGGATGATAATTAGCAATGAGAAATAGAACACACATATTTAGATAACAGAATTTAAAATCAATCTATTTGGGATTAAAAAGCTGATCAGAACCTTCCATTTCCAAACATTCCATTTTGGTACTGCTCTGTGATGTTTTTAAAATATAATTCTTGAATAATAAACAAATAAAGAATGTACATAAAAGGAACGTTGTATTTTACTTTTGTAAATAATTAAATGTTTTGTTTCATTTAAAATTATTTATAGATTTACGTTCACTGTCAAGGTTTTCGTAAGGCCTAATTATTGATGTAAATAAGTCACCTCAAAGTGTACATCTAGTGCTGTACATATTGATGTACATATTAAGTACATTTGTTGTTTTATTTTCAAACATAATAATTGTGGAAATTTGTTTTAATTAAAGCTTTTTTCTATTATTATGATGAACGTTATATGTACATAGAAAAATTGTGTGTAAATTATTCCACTGTTACAAGCCATTTTGCTCTCCTTGTATAATTTCCTGTTCAAACAATTTTGTCAAGTAGTTGATTGTATATAAATGCTATGCAAGTTGTTTGTTAGTATTAATTCAGGAAAATAAAGATTTATCACAATGAACGGTTTGCAGCGGTAAATTTTCTTTGAATTTGTCATCAGATATTCGCTAAACGATGATTACGTTATTGAAACTGGGCAAAACCATTCATACAATGGCAGCACCAACAAAAGCACGTTTTTCTATTTTCACAGAAGTAAGTTCTTCTAAAACAAAATCATCTACTTAACACTATCATACAACTTTAATATGAAGTGAGATTAATAACATTTTTCGCAAAGTTGAAATAAATATAGTCTCGGGTTTCAAAATATCGATAGTGTATGGTTCTTTCTAGTGTTGAAAGAAAAAATATATATATAAAATTAAAAACAACAACAAACATATACAACAATTCAAAAGTGAATCCGAGGGTTTAAGGCGCTCCGAACTTTGAGGACATGAGCGCGCTATAAGCTTGATGGTCAAATCCCATTATTAGGTGAGACAACTGTCATCAGTTTAGTTTAAAATTAGGAACGTCTATACGTATAGTTTTGTGTGAAAATTCTAAAAGTACCCAAACAAACTTCATAATTAACATATTTTAAGTATAGCTTCAAAAGTATTGTAAAATTTCAAAGACAGTGTCTCCACTATACTTTTTTTACTTCTTGTTTAGTTGTTGTCAAGGTCAAAGCTACAGAATGAGCTATTTTTGCTGTTCCCATCACGGGTATCGAAACCCGATTTTTAGCGTCATAAGTCCAGAGATTCATCACTGAACCACTGAGAGACTTTTATGTTTTTATTTTAAGCTGTGATGAAAAAAAAATGAAGTAATCTATAACCACAAATAAAATTACAAAAACATTATAAATGGACTATAATGACAGTAAGATATACTAAGCGTGCGAAAAGTCATCTAAGATCAACAGTAAGCAAGACTGTGAGTTTTAGATTTATTTAAGTAGGTATTTATGAAATAGTTAACATGGTTAGTTTGATTAATAGATTGAAAATGATAGATAAGAGATCCGACAAGTCTTCAAACCGAGAAACTCAATAACTAACAGGCAAAAATAACGAAATTGGTAGTTTTTGGAGTGAAAACGAAGTTTTAAGCACAACAGTTAATTTTGAATCATTAAGTAAATATATCATCAGAAAAGGTACAATGAATAAAAGTTTGCATTTTAAGTTCATAGTGTTATCAATTACACATTTCGTAACGAAAGGTTAGAGAACATTTGGATAATATCGGCATTAACTACATTTTTAATACATTTTTTTTTACAAAAGACATGATTGGCATGGATAAAAATAGTTTAAAATTATCATACAACTAAACCTATACTTTTGTTATACAGTTGAAATGATGATGAAAAATTATATTAGTTGAATTTGAAATCAGTAGAACATTGTCAAATCAACATCATTGCTTAAAAACATATTTAGTCAAAAACTAATAAATGAAACAATAGAGATTAAAGAGCTTATTTTATTGTTTGAATTCGAAACGAAGTTATTTTATGTTGACAACTATCTCATTTGTTCGAAACGAAGTTATTTTATGTTGACGACTATCTCATTTGTTCGAAACGAAGTTATTTTATGTTGACAACTATCTCATTTGTTCGAAACGAAGTTATTTTATATTGACGACTATCTTATTTGTTTGAAACGAAGTTATTTCATGTTGACGACTATCTCATTTGTTCGAAACGAAGTTATTTCATGTTGACAACTATCTCATTTGTTTGAAACGAAGTTATTTTATGTTGACAACTATCTTATTTGTTTGTTTGTATTAGAATTTTCGCGCAAAGATAGAAAAGTATTTGAGTCTAGTCGTTCCTGATTGGCTAGAAGGAAAGTCGTTCTTTGTTATTTTTGTTTGTTGAAAGCGTTTTGCACTAGCCGTTCCTAGTTAGAGCTAGAGGGAATGCAACTAATAAACATCACCGATCGCCAAGTCGTAGGCTAAGGTATTGTTGGGGGATTTGACTATCACTCCGACTGCTCATCTACGACCATAAAATGCAAATTGTGTTGTTGTTTTTTATGCATCAACGGGTCGCGAACCCTGAAATTTTGATTCATAGTCTGGGTATGCTAATCGCTAGACCACGCCCAGACCAATAGATTTCTGAACTGGCGATGTTGTTGTTTGTAATTAAGCACAAAGCTACACAAAGGGCTATCTGTGCTCTGCCCACCACGGGTATCGAAACCCAGTTTCTAGCTATGCCGCTTGGGAACTGAATTGGCGAATTATTGTTCAGTCGGACTGTTCATCGGAACACCTAAGAACTGAATATTATTATTATTATTCATATTTCTAAATTAAATTTCAAATCTGTTTATGCATAATTTATTTGAACTTTTAATCATGCTATTTTATATTTTTGTCTTGTATAATAATTAATGAACAAAAATAAAAAATTAAGTCAGCATGTTAAGTTGATTTAAGTCATTGAACAGTGTTAAGCAATTGTTTTTAAGTAGTTATGCGAATGGTTCTCTATTACAAAAGTTAAAAATAAAAAATAATTTAAGCGACTATAGTATGCCTTCTCTACGTTGAATTCAGGAATTCCACAGCGGTATGTCTGCGGACTTACAACGCTAGAAACCGGGTTTCGATACCCGTGGTAGGCAGAGCACAGATAGCCTATTGTGTAGCTTTATGCATAATTACAAACAAACTATGAAATATATTTAAATGTATGATTTTACTTGGTAGTTTGTACCTCCCATTGTATATATGTATACTTGATGATGTACCAGTTCAACGCATGAGGAAGACATGGGGGACAGACCCTCTTTGGACGTCTTTCAACATCAAATTGTCTTCTTCGCTTTGCTTCTTTAGGAGCGTCATTTGACCGTGTCAGTTGTTTTCTCTCTGCTTCAGTGATACTATTTTTTCTAAGCTTTCTTGATGATCTCGTGCCATCCATCTGCTTTTCTTTCTCTTGCTAATGGACGTTTTCGTTCTTGCATTGTTTCTGAAGTATTTTTAATTTTATTCAGAAATTTAGTTTAGAATTTATTTCATAGATGGTGTTAGAAGTGTTCAATTGAAATGAAAAACTGAAGTGGCTTGATGCTGTGAACGTGTCATTTTTTAATTCGAATGTTAACCAATATCTCAGATCTCTGGTTTGATCTTTAACGATATTGAAAGAGATTGCTGTAAATATGGTAATTTATTAAACAAAATTAACATACATCCCCGACTCGACTGGGATTTAAACGCAAGGTTTTCAAGGTAGAATTGAGCGCTGTAATCACTGAGCCACTTTTGACAGTCAGTGATTGAAATCCAATGTTAACAAATATTAGTTTAAAATATCATGGTATTTCGTCCCTTTCAGAATATTTAAAAAGTTTGCTATAAAAACGATCCCTTATTTAATATATATATACAAACACCAGCATTTAAACACGAGACTTCCGCTTGAAGCGCGGGCACTCTAATTACTGAGGCAATTTGAGTATTACAAACAAACACTGGCTTTTATATATATATAGAAAACTATAGCTGACGAAAATTGAATATCACGGTTGACCCAATATTTGATGCACGTGTGGTTTTAGTCAACAGAAAAATCAGTGTGTATTACAGATAACAAATGCAAGTTTCATCTAATCGTAGCTGATCTGATGATGACAAAACCTTGTCGAAACATTGTACATTTGCTGTTATGTTAAACTTATATTAAAGTTTTCTTAATTACCCATTCAAGCAGGATACTATATGTCCATAAGTTTACAAAAAAATAATGATAAATAAACGTGACAGTGCAAAGCTTATCATCGTATAATTAATTTCTAGACCACATCTGTATTGTTGTGCACATATTGAACTAAATTCAAGGTATCTGAGTAAGCAAATCGACTTTTTTATTATTGAAACATTGTAATTCTTGACCTTCATTTGTACTTGAATGTTAAAAAGTCTGACTTTTGGTCATTACGCTATTCCAGCAACTGTTCAACTTTGAGAATTTTTGTTGACTGTGCTGAAATTTCCGAGAGCCAATACGCTAATGTATCGCATTAAATTAAATGGCGTAAAAGGTTCGCGATTAATAAACGTTCTTAGTGTGCGTTTACATTTTTGTTTATTTTGTTTACGTATAGAAAGTAAAGCAAAATGAGTCACAACGGCGCATTCAGCAATTGTGTAATTTATTACAAAACAACAACGTAAACATAGTACTACTATTTAACCTCTTAGCTTTAGGTTGTCATTATTATGATATTATTTGGGTGAATAACGTCACAAAATGACAAAATACAAACTTTTATTTACACTAAAAACTGTGAAGAACAATCATAATAAGACTGACAGTTTCTCAATGATTCATTATTTTGTCATTGACTTAATTTTGAGCTGTGTTGGTTAAGTTTTTAAGAGCAAAGCTGCGCAATGGACTACCTTCGCAATGGCCACCGAGGGAACGAGCCCTGACTTTTAGCCATTAAACTTATCGCTGAGCCACAGGGAGATGTAATGAAAAGAAACCAGTATCAGTTCTGAAAAAAAAAAAAGACTGAAGTATGTCACATCTGTAAAAAACGCCCCCTAGTGGTACAGCAGTATGTCTGCGGACTTACAACGCTAGAATCCGGGTTTCGATACCCGTGGTGGGCAGAGCACAGATAGCTCCTTGTGTAGCTTTGTGCTTAATTACAAACAAACAAACTGTAAAAAATAATAAATGTATGTAACAAAACAAATAGGAATAACTTTTCCACACAGCAACCCACTTTGTATCCATCAATTTTTAAAAAGAAACCCATTCGAAGCTTTTCTCTTTAAAAAAAACAACAATTCTGATTCATCCAATTCCGAGGGATGTAGATAGTTTCATTAATTTTATTTGTTAACAAGATAGCCATATATAGGGATGTAGATAGTTTCATTAATTTTAGTTGTTAACAAGATAGCCATATATAGGGATGTAGATAGTTTCATTAATTTTAGTTGTTAACAAGATAGCCATATATAGGGACGTAGATAGTTTCATTAATTTTGTTTGTTAACAAGATAGCCATATATATATAGAGACGCAGATAGTTTCATTAATTTTATTTGTTAACAAGATAGCCATATATAGGGACGTAGATAGTTTCATTAATTTTGTTTGTTAACAAGATAGCCATATATATATAGAGATGCAGATAGTTTCATTAATTTTATTTGTTAACAAGATAGCCATATATAGGGATGTAGATAGTTTCATTAATTTCATTTGTTAACAAGCTAGCCATATATAGGGATGTAGATAGTTTCATTAATTTTATTTGTTAACAAGATAGCCATATAGTTGGAATTACTTGATTTTCTACATAAAGCTTCCTAAAATCCCTTGTTTTCATACAGAAAGTGTTTTCCGTTATTTCTTCACTTTTACAAAATTTTATGATTATCTTATGGAAACACTAAAATTCTTTAAAAAATATTGTTATTTTTTTACGTATGTTTTTTTATTCCTTTCATTATTACCATACAGTAACCTAAATTAATTTAGGTGTGAAAATATTTTTAGAAGATTGCACCTAATTTATTATTCAATATTATACAGCAGACAGACTGTTTAATGATTATATATATATATTACTTTATGATATTTTAAAAGGACTCAAAAC
>NW_013666215.1:429871-440640 GCF_000517525.1 Limulus polyphemus
GCCCTTGTGTAGCTTTGTGCATAATTAAGAACAAACAAACAAATAAAATCCTCGTAGGTATTATATACACACATCATCATTATAAGAGACCTGACTGTGTTTCTTTAGTTTGTTGACCCATGCTATGCTGATGAGCTTTGATTAGGCGAAACTGCAGTCCACAGCAGAAGGTAAGGAATGCATTAGGCGTCTACGTCACAAATTTTCTTTTCAATTTTACCTTCGCTGAAAAAGAAAAAATATCTGTAACGTACACATTATTTTTATTAGTTTTCTTCTTTACATAAGTGTTTGCATGCATTTTCTTATCACTAAAGGGCAGTCATACTATAACTAATCACATTTTTATATAACGCCGGAAGTTTATAAGGCAGACAGCCGTGACAATTTGTTTGTTTGTAATTAAGCACAAAGCTACACAATGGGCTATCTGTGCTCTGCTTACCACGGGTATCGAAACCAGGATTCTAGTGTTGTAAGTCCGCAGACATACCGCTATGCCACTGGGGAGGGCTTGTATATGAATGTGTATGTGTTCTGTAGAGAAGTGAACATGAGTGAATACAATTTCAATAAATGTTATATGCAGTTAAATGTTATATCCTGAAGTTTGATTTTTGAATATTTGTCCATTCAGGATTTCTAGCTATTATCGCTATAAAGGAATATTTAGCAAGTTTATATAAAAACCCAACTGTGTTCTAAATACTTGTGATTGTAACCAAAGAAAAAATATCAAAGAAACGAGATTCTCATCAAATACATTTGAAAGAGGTTTTGACTTTTACTACAAAATATTTGAAGAGTAATAGGAAATTTTAATATTTTAGTTAAGACAAGACAATCCACTGTTAAAACATATTGTCAACCAAACCAACCATAAATATCATCAGATACCTGAATTGCATGATTAATATTATTTTATAACAGTTATGTTAAGTGTTGCTTCTGACTGGATTGAATTTACAGAACAGTCTCATTAATAAAGTTTGTTTGTTTCGTCTAGCAAGATTTCACACTAAACAGGAGAACGTCTGCTTACGTATATAAGTGTTAATCTCTCAAGTCTTTACTTTTGGCTTATTTTAGCCTCACAATCTGCTTAGTTTATAAGAGACTAAAAACACCAGTTAACGGTGCTAATATTATATGTCTTATGCAAAGACATATCATAACGTGTTTCTCTTTACAAGTTCAAACACACACACACGTGTTATACGTACTGAAATAGAACTGATTAAACACCCTAGACTGTTTCCTATGTGAAGAAACGTGACAAATCTGATAAGAGTAATAATGTTAACGTCCGGTCTTCAAAATTTATTTAATTCGTTCTTTAACAGAAAAACAGGCCAAATACTTCAGCGCTTTACAGCATAGCTTTACTCCACTTCTTGTTGTAGAATACTTTCATGATTCACGTTGTAAACAATATACCTCTTATAGTCTTTGCTTTCTTCGAATGTATGGATGAGAGGAACTAAAGCCAACTGAACCAGACCAAACTGGTTGTGTTATTGTAACATACTTTGATGCCAGAATTATCCGGTACCACTATCGCATTGTGCAACTAAGGATGTTTTCAGTTGAAGTACAGGAGCAGTGAAGAGGCGAAGGAAACGTTTAAAGAGGTTCGGCCAAAGTCAGCTCCGACGCCATTGCACCTATTTGTTTATACAGTTTTTTGTGATAGAAAATTTGTTTTTGAACTAATATCTAGCTGTGTAAAACAGACGACTGGCTAATTTCCTCAATGAAACTACTCAATATCATTAGTTTTGTCATCTGTAATAGAAGCTTCCGTAACGAACATGACATCACATCAGCATGCACAAGTGAAATTAATTCACTGTAGTCCTTTCGTAGTGCTCGCTCAATCCAAAACTACCATTATGAATGTAGATTAAGGGATTCCTCAATCGCACTTACGTTAAATATAAGTTTTGTGTTCACAGCTACACATCTAGCATTGTGTATATAGATATTGTTTTTAAATTTGATTTACAACTAAGTTTTATTCTCTTGTGTAAGTTTCACGGTACAAGTCGTCTGACAATATTATTGTTTGTTTGGAATTAAGCACAAAACTACACTATGAGCTATCTGTGCTCTGCCCACCACGGGTATCGAAACCCGGTTTATAGCGTTGTAAGTCCGTTGTAAGATTATTGTACATCCAATATTACAGTTCTTTGGAGACCTGTTCATGACCTGGATGACCTTCTTAAGCTAAAACAAGAGGGAATCCTCAGTAGCCGCGACACTTGAAATTATTTTAGGCAGGACTAGAGTAAGTTAATCTATGAGACCTTGGGCATGGTCAAATATATTAATCGAACGGGTTTGACCTCCCGAGTCCAAAACTGTAACTAGATCTCAAATCGGTCAAGAGATGACGGAGCTATTAGCTAAAAGCTTGTACTTGAAAAAAAATAAAATAAAATCAGAGCCAATCTATGAGCCACTATGCCGCTGCTAGCAATGAATAACATTTCGTTTACGTTTCCAAGAATGTTAACATAAAGATTCAATAAACCAATTGTGATTCGCAGAGACAAAGATACAAAGTGAAAATAATTCTGATTTTGAAACATGACATATTTCACTTATACTGCATCGGTCTAGTAAAATATTAATACTCAGAAAACGTACTAAAACCCATCTTTTAATGATACAAAAGATTTTATATAGTTTTAATGTTAGCTATGGATAACTCATAAAGCACCAATAGTTTCCAAATAGCTTCAATAGGTGGCGGTCGAGTTCAATTAAAAATAGAAGCATAATTTAATCAAGCGATTTGGAATGGACAATTTCCTTCATCACTAATCTGTAGAAATATATATACATTGAAGTTGATAAACCAAACATGTATACGCATATTTACGTTTCCTCAGCAGTTGGAAATTTATTAATTAAGTACAAATAAAAAAGAACTGAAACATAACGATATATATATTTAAAGGATTTATGAAACAAAATGAGTTTGGGGTTTACATGTTCAAGAGCAAAATGTTATAATAGTTTGTCTAAAATAAAGATAAGTGATGGTTTATGTGTTCATTCAGTATCAATAAAAATGTTGGTGAGTAACTTATAGTTGTATGAGTCTGAGATTTTAATTATGTAATTATTACCAAAAATAGAGCGGTTAGTTGTTGTAATGGTCAGTAGTCCGATATTCTAAGACTGATTATTAATTTGGAATTTTTTTTTTATAATTGTATACTAATTACTAACTTTGGCTTAGTGATTGTACATTACAAAGATTGATATCTGACTGCCATAACATTACCGTAAGTACTGCAATATGTCTGTGTTAACGAATAGGAGAAACACGCGGACTAAACTATTTCTGACCGAGGATACTCGAGATCCTCGAGTGTTCATAGGCACGTATTTTTGATTAGTGTAAAGGTTCGCATCTTAAGTTCTTTACCTGTTAATTAACTTGTAGTTAAAGACTTATTTTCTTTTGTTCCTGAAATCTCCCTGTTTTCTAATGTTTACCACAACAACATAGCTACCTCTGACATTCAGGTCTGTATAAACTACTTGTTCCATAATAATAATGACTTTGTCTAAACTTCTTGTTCCGTAATAATAATGACTTTGTCTAAACTACTTGTTCCGTAATAATAATGACTTTGTCTAAACTACTTGTTCCGTAATAATAGTGACTTTGGCTAAACTACTTGTTCCGTAATAATAATGACTTTGTCTAAAATATTTGTTCCATAATAATAATGACTTTGTCTAAACTTCTTGTTCCGTAATAATAATGATTTTGTTTAAACTACTTGTTCCGTAATAATAATGACTTTGTCTAAACTACTTGTTCCGTAATAATAATGACTTTGTCTAAACTACTTGTTCCGTAATAATAATGACTTTGTATAAACAACTTGTTCCGTTATGACAACGACTTACATACCGACCTTACTTACAAAAAACTTGAACATCTACTCTAACTCATAGAGACAATTACTTCGTCTTTAATGGTCAACTTTACTTATAAAGTAATACTATATACATGCAAATTGGAAGCGCATTAGTTAAATGAAATAAGTAAAAAAAAAAAGTGGCACTGGGGTCACCCCTAGGGCTTCCAATTGTAAACCTGTTTCTTTGTTACCATGAATGTCTGTGGCTAGATAGGAGTCCTGCAGAATTTAAACCCCCTCTTCACAGAAGATATTTCGATAAAATATTTTAATTTTTTTTAAATAAAAAACATATATATATATCACTCTCTAGATGTCAAGGTTAAGTGAATATATAACCAGTTTACTACATTTGTCTACCGAAAGAAAACGTTTACTGGCCTGTACACCTGGTTTTAAATACTTATGCATTTGTATTTATGGCAGAGCTACTAAGGCTACGTAACGTCGTCCCTAATTTTAAACCACTGATCAGAGGAAAGACAGGCAACCAGCAACACCCTGACACCAATCATCCACGCCAAAAAATTGATTGCCACTCTTATAACGCACCTACAGCTTAAAATACTGAGAATATATTGTTACGACAACGCAGGTCACGTGACGCTTGTATCACGCCACTTCCTTCTCGAACCTTCATGAAATGTCGGGAGACTACTAGATTGGGGTAGTCTTGTATATATAAGACCGGCCAAGAAGCAACGAAAGGTAATGGGTAATTGAACTGCGGAGAGAGAATATTGTTGAGCACGTGAGACGTTCGTTGTGAATTATAGCGTTTGTTATAGCGCGACTGTTGAAATTAAGTGTATCGCAAAGTTGTATTCAGAAAGAATAAACCAGTTTTATTTAAGAAAGGACTTGTATCAGTAAAGTTTCTTCGGAAAGAATTTTTTACGGAAAATTAACTAACGAACGAAGACGTAACAATATTGTGATATTGCATGGATTTGAAACCGGCACGCTAGCTCCGAATTTCAGGGATCTATTCGGTGGGAGTGAGGGAGGGGAGCAAACTGTACCAAGACAGCTTTATAACAGATTATTTCAAATATAACCTCGTCCTAATCCTCTTAAGCAGAACTTACAATATTTGTTCTAGCTAGTTCTTAATAGATTCCGAAACTTCCGTTTTACAAAATATTTTGAAAAAAAACTCTACACATTCCACTTTTTGGAAACTATAGCTTCCTGACAATTAAAACTGCGCCTGCTAAGGAACCCTACACTATCTTAAAATTTCCACTAATTCTTATGCTTGCTTTCTTAGACAAGCAAAATATTCTATAAAAAAAAACTCAAATCTATAAATTCGTTAAATAAGTCTTTCTATCTAACTACGCATTACTCGCATGAGTACACTACACTACACAGGGCAAAGTAACGATTTCCCCTTTCATGACAACAACCACGATCTCCATTACACAAGGCAAGCTAATGGTTTTCCACCACATAATAACAACCACGATCTTCATTACACAAGACAAGCTAATGGTTTTCCACTATATGACAACAATCACTAATATCCATTACATAGGGTAAGCTAATTGTTTTCCACTACATGACAACAATCACCAATATCAATTAGATAGGGTAAGCTAATGGTTTTCCACCACATGACAGCAGTCACTAATATCCATTATATAGGGTAAGCTAATGGTTTTCCACAACATGACAACAATCACTAATATCCATTATATAGGGTAAGCTAATGGTGTTCCAATACATGACAACAATCACTAATATCCATTACATAGGGTAAGCTAATGGTTTTCCACCACATAACAACAATCAGTAATATCCATTATATAGGGTAAGCTAATGGTTTTCCACCACATGACAACAATCAGTAATATCCATTACATAGGGTAAGCTAATGGTTTTCCACAACATGACAACAATCACTAATATCCATTACGTAGGGTAAGCTAATGGTTTTCCACAACATGACAACAATCACTAATATCTATTACATAGGGTAAGCTAATGGTTTTTTATTGTGTAAATAAAAGTATTATATTGCTATTATTAAAGTTTAGAGTAGTTATTCCAGAGTATTTAGTTAGATTTTTAGGATTGGGTGAAAATGGCTATCAGTACAATTTGCAGTACCGTTTTTTTCTCACTCTGGCTATCCACACGAATTCTAAATTCTCGCATTATTCAGAGTTGTATTAAATTAAAAAAATACATTGTTCTCTGAAATTTTCCGCTCCAAATTTTGAGATTCTGATTTTTTGCTCGTTCCTCATGAGTTTTGATTAAAATGTCCACAGATTTTCTGGGGTCTGGCATTATAATCAAGAAGAGGATATATTTATATATTTTTTAATTAATGATACCATCTAACTTCAAGATTCAACCTTAGCCAAAGGGAAATTGTAAATAACCAAAAGTTCTTTTTGTAAGGTGGTCCAGGATCAGTTGATATGCAACATCAGAAATAAGCAACGTTGAGTAGTTTAGTATATATGATTGTAGTTTATTTCTGTAAATAACTTTATACTTCTGCTGCAAGTTTTGCCATGTTAATGTTCTAATAGTCAAGTGCCTGTCAAAACATGCGAATGTACACTTGCTTGTTTTTAAAATATCAAATAGTGTAATATCAATTAATTTAAGTAAGTTTGCAAAACAACTTTACATTGATTGAGCATATCTGGCACACACCGTTTATGAAGATAATGTTCACATATAGCTGCTTTCTTCAGAATGTTTATCAACGATTTTTATGCAAATTTTCACAAAGGATAAAATGATCGCATTTTGTTTGAAAATAAAATTGGATGATATTTACTATTTTAACAATTGTGACATGATTTTCGCCTCTGTGTTATGAAGCTAAGTGTAAGAAACATCGGTTGGAGTTGAGAAATGTGAAAAAGCGGCCGGCTTGTGGCCAGACTTTATAGGATTAGGGGATTACAGCACTTTTGGTCATTCGAAAATTATTGGAGTGAGAGGCCGCGTTTCTTGATTACAAGATACCTATGATTATGAAACGTTATAATCCGATATACGGGAGACAGGAGTGCAAGGTCAAAACGAAAAGAACCTGTTCGGTGTGGGTTTAAGAAATGAATATAAAAGTACGGAGTTCAACGAAATAAGAATAAAAAGACTGGAAGATGTGAAAGAGAGCTAATAAACCAAGATAGGCGAAGGAAAAAAGTACTTTGCTGCCAGTAAGAAACAAAACCAATTTCTAAATTTATGTGTTATTGATCATATTTATTGTTTACATTGGTTTGAGTCAATTCCTGATAGGAATAAGTACAACCTAAGGAAAAACAAAGTTCAAGTATAGCAACAATCGTAACAAAGTGGTGTCAAAGTGACCATAGTACTCTGTCTTGCTAGATGCTACGTTATATCACGCCTAATATTTTAAACACGAAGCCCAAAAGTACAAAGTTAGATATGCAGCATTACTGCGATGTTTCGGAAGTTATTATGACCTTGTTCATAACTTCTTCAACATACAGGCAGAGTTATAATTGTAAAATTTGGTGTTTTTTTGGGCATTAACAATAATGATAAAGAAAGATAATATCTCAAAGCATGAAAAATATGGATTTATACGATTTTAATCAATTTTAGTTTTTGAGATAGATTAAACTTGACGCATATCACCATCTTTGAAGTTTTAGCCAGAGTGAACAAATATAAATACTGTAAATGCGTTAAATTTCAATTAGATAAGCGCCAAAGTATGCTTTACATCCAATGTTAAGACGTTTACAGTGAAAGTACTGCCTTTTCTTTTATGGGTTGTGTTTCATTAAAAATTGTATCACAACCTTCAAAGATTGATTATGAATTTATGAAAGAAAGGAGTTCAACCTTCATAAAAACTGATGAGTTCAGGATGCTAGAATCAAATTTGAACCGTGTCATTGACAGCGGTAATAAAATATGTAATAATTTTTTACTCTTCCTTATATTTCCTAATTGGAACAATGCAGTCTCACAGCAACAAACTTGTGGTAAAGTGCTGAAACTATTGCCAACATATAATAAACTCGTTTATGGATGTCTTAAAAGGTATTTAAATGTCAAAATATAAAGGGGATACCTTGGAACTGGATCATTTCATCCCATCACAAAAAATAAGTGTTTTAAATACATACACAGAAACCCGAACTAGGTGTAGCTTGTGTCGAAACCCAAACAGCGAATGAGACAGAGTCTCGAGTATAGATAAATAAAATAAATTTTTATTTGCAATACTTCAGTACATCTGTTTCTTAACCTGAAATTATTTAACCCTCTGACACGTACCCAACACTAGAGACAATTTTCCTTTAAAATACAGATCTTAGAATCTGAGTTCAGCCTGATAATGTTTTATAACAGTAATCTGATGAGTCACTACGCTACGCTAATACCATTTAGCATTTCTTCAATATAAATAAAAAGCCTGCACTGAAAAATCGAAAATGTACTTTCGGATCACTGTCTGTGCTTTGTTTTGTATCACTAATTACAGACTGTAGTTTTGGGATGATAAAAGAGTAACAAGGAAATTATATTAAAACGTCTGCTCTCAGAAGAAATTAGAAAAAGTTTCTTTTATATACTTAAGAAAATGAAAATGAATTTTTTTGGGTTGCAACTCGTTGCCTAGTGAGAAACAGTAATATTACCTAATTCATAATTCTATAATATTACTTACAAGTATGCATACTTTAAAGAGAGAGACGTCGTGTTTCCTCTGTGGCGCCATCTTTTAGGGAATGACTCTTCATTAAAGGTTTGTGAACTGCTTTTTATTGCATCTTGGCTCCAACTGGCTGTCTGTGCACTTCTGACTTTTATAAGGCTCGTGGAGAATATGGCGTCCGAATACTTTACATAATATAGTATACAAACGTAGCAAATAGAACTTGAAGTATCTAAAGAAAATATATATGTTTTGAAATAAATTACCTTCCATACCTATAGCCCAACATATTCCAACATTAAACTTAGTCTAACTTCCAAAACATAATCTGTATCGTCAACTCAAAAAAAGTCAACATGATCTATGGCATATGCTCCAAAATATATCCTTATATAAGTTATGCTGCTAGCTTCAAAACCTATTCCAAGAGATTTTGTGTTACTAGCAAAACCAACGTAACATAAAACGTGTTTGTAACTACAAAATGTATCCCAAACCATAACAGCAACACAAAACCATTTCTCGAGATAATCTGTGGTATTATCTTCTAAGCCCATCTAACAGAGTCTGTGCTCGCATTTAGGCAAAGAAAAGAACAAAAAAAAACATGTATTACTAGTTCAGAACCCTGACCTAATCTGTGAGACTAGCGGCGCCACAGCGTATCACATATACTTTACGTTACAAGCCCAAAAAACAACCATCCAACATAATATCTCAAAATAAGTCTGACGCATATCTCAAAGTAACTTGTATTCATGGCTCCAGAATCTACCACAATATAAATCTGAGTAGCGAACTTCAAAACATAAACAATAAGATATGTGGTATGAGTTCCGAAATCAAACTGCATCGGAATTTGTATTACTAGCTGCATAAACGAATTTTGTAGTAATTTAAACTATTATATTCAAGATCAGCACGAAAGTAATTTATGTGATAGTAACTAAAACTGTTCTGTTCTAGCATAATCTTGCTACTAGACTCAAAGACAACTCCAACATAATCTGTGCAGTATTATTAAAACCTTTTCTGTTCTAATATAATCATGCTATTAGACTGAAAGCCATTTCCAACATAATTTGTGTAATATTATTAAAACTTCGATGACGAGGAACCCACTTTGAGACTAATAATGGTTGGAGATGGCTTGAATGGGTAATGAAGAAAAACTTTAATATAAACTTATGTTAAAGTTTTTCTTCATTACCCATTCAAGCCGTCTCCAACCATTATTATTAAAACTTGCTCTGTTCTATTAGAACCTTGTTTCTAGACTCAAAGCCAACTTCAAAATATTCTGTGTAATGTTAGTAAAACATATTCCTTTCTAGTAGGATCTTATTACTGATCCAAAGTCAACACACAAGTAAGCTGCATAATATTATGAAAACCTGTTCATTTCTAAGAGAATCGTTTTAATAAACACAAAGCCAACTGTAACTTAGTCTGCGTTTCAAGCATAATAGTTATTTCAGTATTTTTTTTTAAGCAGATAGCAACACAATAGACTACCTGTGACGTCCCCACCACAATATTGAAACCCGGTGTTACTATCTGCTTGTTTGTTCATTTCCGGTAGAAATTATTTCCGAAGAACTTCAGCGATACAAGTCCTTTCTTAATTAAACCAGTTTATTCTTCCTCGATACAACTTTTAGTACACAGAATTTCCACAGTCAGAACGTTTCTCGTCACTTTAAACTTAACGACTTTTATAATACACGCTATAAATCACAGCAATTCACAATCTCGATAACTTTCCTCTCGACGAGTACAAACACACACTTTATATTTCCGTAACTACTGTTCGCTTCTTTAATTATCTATCTATCGCTGGATTTTTTGCCAGGCTTATATATTAAAGAAGAAGGTGACTCGAACACACTAGGACTCCCCCGAAAATTCATGATCATTCGAGAAACTCGTCGAACACGCCACCAGCGCCAATGCGCCAGCAGCGTCACGTGACTTCCGCTGTCGTAACATTGCCCCTTCCTTAGTATTGTTCATCCCGAACAATAGCCACTTACATTAAACTAATAGATAATTAACAATAACTTAATTAAATGTACAGAATTTACAAACACGAAATTAAAATACAACAAAGTCTCTTAATTTTACAGGACGTTCCTTCTTTTGTACTGGTCTCCGTCTCATTG
>NW_013666215.1:441280-450751 GCF_000517525.1 Limulus polyphemus
GTTCTATAGGCCATCAACAGTGGAGGGAGTAAGACATACCAGTCATCTTGGCAGCTATTACAAAACTTTGCCAATTCCTGTCCCAGTGTCCAGTTGTACTTTTCTACCATACCATCAGACTATGGGTGAAATGGCGTTGTCCTGATCTTTCGTATGCCAAACAACTTGCAGCATTCTTGGAAGACAGCTGATTCAAAGTTACGGCCTTGATCAGAATGCAGTTCGCATGGCATACCCAAACCTGAAGAAGAAATCACTAATAGCCGAAACTACAGTTGTAGCTTCCTGATTTGGTATTGCATATGCCTCAGGCCACTTGGTGAAATAATCCATCACCACACAAATGTACTTGTTTCCAGCACGAGTTCGGGGAAATGGACCAGCAATGTCAGCGGCTACTCTTTCCATTGGTGCACCAACTTGATATAACTTCATTGGAGCACGTCCCTTATGCTTGGGTCCCTTTCTAGCACAACATGTACTGCAGGTCTTGCACCATTCTTCCACATCTTGCCTCATACCTATCCAGTAAAATCTCTGCGTAGGTGACTCAATGTCTTCTTAACTCCGAGATGTCCTCCTGTTAAACTATCATGGGATTGACGCAGCACAACTTCCGTAACTTTCTCGGTATAACTGTTTGCCAGGTCGTCACTTTCCCATACGCAGTTTCCCATCTCCAGACAAGAATATCATCTTCAAGCTTCAACTGGTCCCATTGTGCCCAATAGTTTTTGTCACAGGGCTTAAGCTAGACACCTTCTCCCAAACAGGGCACAAAACACTTGCTTGTAGAAAATCAATTATTGGCTTCAAATATTGGTCTTTCTCCTGTTGTGCTTTAATATCTATACCTGGTTCCACTTAACCATCATCAACTCCTTCAATCACTTTGACTTCAGCTTGATGTCACCTGGTTATTTCAACCTCTCTTTTAACTTCCGCTGTCATAACACCGGGTTTAGGCACTATGAACCCTCAGAGTTACCGCTGAGCCACTGGGGGGCGGGGGTATCTCAACATTAAACGTATTATCAACTCTAAAACTATATCTAGTGTCATTTATCAAATATATCATAAACTTCAAAACCTAATAGATCATTATCAATACTGGTAGAACCTACCCATCCTAACGTAATACAATCAAAACCAACCGCGACATAATCTGTGTTGCTAGCTCTAAAACATGTTCTAACTTAAACAATGCTCGAGGTTCATAATCTATCCGACTATAACAACATCATCATTTGTTGTTATAAATAATAAAATCACTTTCAGTGACGGAAAAGCTTAAAAGATCACAGCTAATCACATAAAAGATGTCGGCTTCGAAATCAAAGTTAACAACTAATTTACATAAACATATATAAAAATTGCTTACATTAGAACTTTGTCTTCGCAGAATGTTAGTTGTACTACGTGTAACAGGAACCTGTACTCTAACGGTGTTTCATTCTAGTTTTCATTAATTACTGCTTATTTTCTTCTTTTTTTTACAATTAGCAATGCATTTAATCGTAGAAAAATTTGCATCATGCGTTATTGATGGTAGCTATTTATAATGTCACATTTTTTTCTAAATGTTTATGATGTAAAGAAAGTCTTAAAAACAGTTCTCTTTTCATTGATCATATGAAGGTTATGAATAATTTTATTCCCTAAGTGACAAAGATTTAAATATTTAATTCAGTCCGAAGAATCACTGATGTATTGTTTTGGATTATTATTAAAATGTTTCATATTTTCTAACAAATTTTGTTAATCGTGTAAATACAAATCAAATATCTTCTGGTAAGATAAATGAGGAATGTCAAGTTTTATATGTTTTCGGTTGCAGGTTGCAAGGACAGAAATTTAGCAGGGTTGAGCTCTTGCACTTGGTAACGTTTTTATTAACTTTAAAATAATTGATCTGCTCTACAAGTTCTTAGCTTTAAAAACTCTACCGTCATTAGAATGCATATCGACACTTCTTATCAGATTGCATGACTAACTTTTATGAGTATAGCATATGTGTGAGTAAATATAAGTCGATTATTTAATTCAGTCCAGTTTTTCTATAGTAAACAAAACAAAATGTAACTATTTTATTGACAAAGCAGTCGAGAACGTCACTATAATCCAGGCCTTATTAACCTTCTAAGAACCACAAAATATTCTTCATGGATGTCCTCTGTAAAAATTTAAGATGGGATATACCATCGACGTGGCCATTCTTTTATGTTTTTCTCTCTTTCTCATACAAGACCCAGTGGTAGGCGTGCTAGGCTGTGGATGTGCGGGCCCAGTGTTTGCGTCTCGTTTATCAAAAAAAGAAAAGTTGTTTCCCGCACTTTGGAGAGTGGGTATGTCATAAGGGTGACAGTCAAATCCCAATATTTGGTCAGACAAGAGTATTCTAAGAGTTTACAGTGTGTTCTGTTGACTAGCTACCTTCCCTCTAATCTGTCAGTTCAAAATTAGGGACAGCTAGTATAGCTTGAGTAGTTTTGCGCGAATATCTTAAAACAAACAAACAAACAAGTGTACCTCTCCTTTACAGATTCTATGACTTTCTGTGTAATAAAAAATTTTACTATTATTTGTTTTAGTGCACGATACAACTTCCAGCTGATTATAATGATGATGCCCTAAGTCTCGACTGAATTACTCTTAATTTAAAACGCATCATTGAATATTGAAGTCTAAGGGAAATAAAAAATATAAACATTATGATATTTTTTATATATTTAACCAAATTGATGTCTCAGCATTAAACTCTAACTACATCATAATTCGTTAACATATTTCATGTTGTTTTCCGAATGCCGATGGCATGTTTTACCACTCAACCGGTGCAACGTGCCAAAACGTGACGTCACATAAAGAAACTCTTAGTGCAAGTGAAGGAATACCACTTATTCTGCTTCCAAAATATTTTGACTTGCTGAAATTGAAAATGTGTTTTTCTCTATTAAACATGTGCTCTATTTTGTGTTTAAGCATGAGCTTAGAAGCTTAATCAAGACTATATTTTACGAATTTAAAATACTATGATGACAATGACACCATTGCCGCTGGGTAAATAAATATAAAAACTTCTTGCACCGGCTGAACAAGTCTGCGAGAGTTCATCTCAATATAAACAAGGTTTGCTTTGTTAAGGGTTAGTTTTCAAAACGGAGGAACAGGTAGTGTGTCGTGTAATGCGAAGTTTCTGTTGTTGTCTGTGAACGTGTTAATAACGTATGCACCAAAGTTTAATTTTGTAAACTCGTTTGGATAATTAGATAAAAACGTCAGAACCTAAAATAATTAAAAGCTTTAAAACATTGTAATTATTGGATCTGTTTTCTCTGTCTTGGAAGTACCAACTTATTGACAGGTGTGAACAGCATTCTGTAAACAAGCTTAAAACTCTTTATCTTATTTCGGCTAGTAAGGAAGGCAGTGTTGGTCACCGTTGGTGCATCTGGTTTCCACAAATTAGTTAAAATCTTTGACATTAACAGTTGCCTTGCCATCGCAACGATCCAGTTTCCAGTTTCTCATCTGGATAAATATTTATTGAGTACAAAATACGCATCTTTAAAGCTAATTAAGGGTCATCTATTTGTTCACTTTATCATCACCATTTGAAAAACTCTTAACCAATGGAGTATTTATTCTCCAACAAAGAATTTAATTGAAAAATATACCCAGAATAAATACAAAATAGTTTTCAGCTTGTCTGAAACGTTTGAAAGCAGATCAAATACAAGACATAGATATGACGAACTGCGACAGACTTAAAGTTGTCATTCTTGGGAACTCCCGCGTTGGGAAGTCAGGTAAGAAACTAAGTTTTTTTAAGCATAAGTTCTAACCACTAAAATGCTGTTATACTAAGAGAATAATTAGTGTTCGTTATCTTTAGCATTACTAGGGTGTTTTCAAATGTACTGAAAACATATGCGTGTAAGCAATACTACAATATATATAGTTCTACGACAGTTTGTTGATGTTTACTGCTACTACGATACTTATAATGTCTAATCGAACATATTGTAGTTTTGCTATGATAAATTATAATACATTGAAAATTCATTCACGTTGTTATTACTACCATAAATAGAAAGTAATAATCGTATGTAATATACATTGAACGACAATGTACACATGCACGAAAGTTTAAGCTCGTATATAACATAAACTTAGTTACTTAACGAATATTGCCAATCACCCAGTAACATAAACTTAGTTACTTAACGAATATTGCCAAACACTAAGTAACATAAACTTAGTTACTTAACGAATATTGCTAATCACCCAGTAATATAAACTTAGTTACTTAACGAACATTGCCAAACACCAAATAAAATAAACTTAGTTACTTAACGAATATTGCCAAACACTAAGTAACATAAACTTAGTTACTTAACGAATATTGCCAATCACCCAGTAACATAAACTTAGTTACTTAACGAACATTGCCAAACACCAAATAAAATAAACTTAGTTACTTAACGAATATTGCCAAACACTAAGTAAAATAAACTTAGTTACTTAACGAATATTGCCAATCACCCAGTAACATAAACTTAGTTACTTAACGAACATTGCCAAACACCAAGTAAAATAAGCTTAGTTACTTAACGAATATTGCCAAACACTAAGTAAAATAAACTTAGTTAATTAACGAATATTGCCAAACACTAAGTAAAATAAACTTAGTTACTTAACGAACATTGCCAAACACCAAATAAAATAAACTTAGTTACTTAACGAATATTGCCAAACACTAAGTAAAATAAACTTAGTTACTTAACGAATATTGCCAAACACCAAGTAAAATAAACTTAGTTACTTAACGAATATTGCCAAACACTAAGTAAAATAAACTTAGTTATTTAACGAATACTGCCAAACACTAAGTAAAATAAACTTAGTTACTTAACGAATATTGCCAATCACCCAGTAATATAAACTTAGTTACTTAACGAATATTGCCAATCACCCAGTAATATAAACTTAGTTACTTAATGAATATTGCCAATCACCCAGTAATATAAACTTAGTTACTTAATGAATATTGCCAATCACCCAGTAATATAAACTTAGTTACTTAACGAATATTGCCAATCACCCAGTAATATAAACTTAGTTACTTAACGAATATTGCCAATCACCTAGTAATATAAACTTAGTTACTTAACGAATATTGCCAAACACTCAGTAAAGTAAACTTAGTTACTTAATGAATATTGCCAAACACCCAGTAAGACGCGAGAGATTAAAAAAGGGAAAGTTAACTTTCTCCACAGGTGGCTGTAGTATGAAAACAAGCAACGTTTGATGTTTCGTGTATTTAAAATAAAAGCAACGTTTGATGTTTCGTGTATTTAAAATAAAAGCAACGTTTGATAGTTTTGTGTATTGAAAAAACAAAAAAACAAGTAACGTTTGGGGGTTTCATATATTTACAAAAAATAAACATTCAACGTTTGATGGTTTCGTGTATTTAAAAATAAACAATCAACGTTTGATGGTTTCGTATATTAAAAAACAAGCAACGTTTGATGGTTTCGTATATTAAAAAAACAAGCAACGTTTGATGGTTTCGTGTATTTAAAAACAAGCAACGTTTGATGGTTTCGTGTATTTAAAAAAAACAGCAATGTTTGATGGTTTCGTATATTAAAAAAACAAGCAACGTTTGATGGTTTCGTGTATTTAAAAACAAGCTACGTTTGATGGCTTCGTGTATTTAAAAAGAAGAAGAGAGAGCTTAGTAAAACCAAAGATTTAATTAGTATACAGATACAAAATTTGATACTTTTCTTTAACAGAAACAACACCAATTTATTGTAAGGCGTTTTATGTGGATCTTCACCGAACGCAACAAATAATGTTTTTAAAGTTTACTTATTTTAATAACTTTATATGGGTTGTGTCTAATTCAGAGTTTGGTACATATATGAGTTTAGAAATTACAAGAAATATATATATATTTTATAATAGTCAGCGTTAATAGCATTACTTATTTCATTTGAGGATTTTTTTTCCTGTTTATCTTAGCTATTGTATTGATGTTTTTGTTGCTGATAAACTTATTGGCTAAGACATAAGAAATTTCTGTGTATAATTTTCAACATTGTGTGATTTAATTGATAAATATAAAAACCTAACGAATAAATCTGATTCAATATGATTTTCAAATGAAACTTAGTTATTATATAGGTTCTTTATTCTATTAATTTTCGAAGATCTGTTGCCTTGGATATTCGCGTAAAATTACAAAACGGCTGTCTGAGCTAGTTATACCTAATTTTAAACTGATACACTAGATGGAAACACAGCTACGAAACATGGACCATTTTTGATTCACGGTCCGGTGCGATAACTATTAGGCCACGCTCAACCCAAATTCCGAAGAAAATATTCTTGACATGAGTAATTATACATTTATTGCAAACGGTACCAGTCTATTAATTTAACTAAAAATCTTAAATCGTGTCGTATAGTCTATTCAAGTTTTCAATTATTTTGAAGAAATGAAAATCAACTTCTAGTTTAATTTTGAATTCATTTTTGCTTTATTCAGCTAAGCCACAAGGTTTCGAATACCTAGAATATATATATTTTTCGCTTCAAAGGACTATCCGCCACATTTAATATTCCTATTTAAGTTTAAGTAGGTTATCTATTCAGAAAACGATATAATTACAATTCTGTGCAAGAATGATCAAGGATGTAAATGAGTTAAAAACCTAACAGTAAGTTCAGTTTGTTTTGTTTTGGCGTAGGCACTCCACATTTTAACGTTTTAAACCCCCTAGCTTGGCTAAAAGGTTATTTTAAGAATAAAAAAAATATCGTGTAGTTACTAAAAGCGCTTGGACATTTAAAAGATATATTAAAAGCATAATATTTGTGCAGGTTTTTAGTTAATCAAAATTAGGCCTTGCGACGAAAAATAAATGAATGTATGAACTTGGTAAGTTTCTTGCATCCAAGGAAAGTTTGAAACAAATATAAGTCCACTGAAGATATCAAGTTTATGATAAATTAAAAGTAATTCAAAGTATTTCAGATTGGTGTTATTCTTATGTTTTAACCTTCTTTTTTTGCCCCTAGCCTGATTTTTTTTAACTGAAGCGAATGTAGCCTTTAATCATAGTAAAGGTTGGACTTAACTGGTTCTCCTTCCCTATCTTGTAGCTTCCCTCGATGTTCCAAGTTCAATTTGATGCAGTAACGCTGCGGGCCAACCTAAAATACTCTATTTTGTTAAGATATAATTATTATATAATGGTATATCGCAGCATAGCCCTACTTGTGTTTATCCGGATTTTCAGGAGTGAAGGACAAACTACAAGTCGACTACTTCCACGTTTCGCAATTTACAGCATTAGCAGTTTGATGGAGTATTCGAATATTCGGTAGGTAAATGGGAAGACGTAATTTCTTTGTATTTTCTTGCCCACATTATTACATATTCATTCGCTGACGAAGAAAGAATCTTACTGAGATTGACTGAAAGAATAGCACTGTCAAACACAAAATTGTCTCATTACTTTTCTGCAACACTGTTTATTTGCACTGAACAGTTCAGCAGAGATATAAGTTGAGTTACGAGTGTCTGAGCTATAAACAGTTAAGACTATAACATGTTTATTGCATAAAGCTAGATTAAATATCCGAGTTTTAGGTTGAACCGGAGGGTTTCAACTGAGTGTGAAGTGAAAAAGTTAGGGTAAACTTAACAGAGTGTGTACGCCCTTCCTAGTAATGTCTGGATATTTAGTTCAGGAATCAACATGTAATTATTATTTTCTATTTCTAATCCTTCCTAGTAATGTTTGGATATTTAGTTCAGGAATCAACACGTAATTATTATTTTCTATTTCTAATCCTTCCTAGTAATGTTTGGATATTTAGTTCAGGAATCAACACGTAATTATTATTTTCTATTTCTAAACCTTCCTATTAATGTTTGGATATTTAGTTCAGGAATCAACACGTAATTATTATTTTCTATTTCTAAACCTTCCTAGTAATGTTTGGATATTTAGTTCAGGAATCAACACGTAATTATTATTTTCTATTTCTAAACCTTCCTATTAATGTTTGGATATTTAGTTCAGGAATCAATACGTAATTATCATTTTCTACACAAACTACCACTTATATATTTATATCATACTTATTAATAGCTAGCATGTTGACTATACAATTGGGTAGAATAAGTTACGTTTCAGTGAATGCTATATCTTTTCATAACTTTTACGCATTATACAGGAGACAACTCTTCTCTGAACACCTGGTGATGGGTTTCACTATCACTGAGCAGAAGTAAGTCGTTGTAACGGGCTATTTCATTCTTATCCTGTATCGTTTTTAATCATTCTGCCAATATACACACAGCGATCAAAATATGAATTAATTAGAAATCTGAGTTTAATCAAATCTTACCTCAAGCACTACTTTCTGAAAGTTTCAATTTGTCAAGTTACCTGACAAAAGCCTCCGGTGGCTCATCGGTAAGTCTGAAGACTTATAACACCTAAAACCGAAGTGGGCACAGCACAAGTAGCCCATTGTATAGCTTTGAGCCTAATTAACAAACAAACGAAACTACAAAAAAGTAACATTTTACGACGATATATTAAGTAACGTTGAAATCACCTGAACTAGAATGTAAAAGTATTTTACGCAGTTTATTGTGTTTGATTTTATGGGTAATTGGCTCTAAGTAGTTTCTTTGCCACATAAGAACACAGGTAAGATGAACTTAACTCGTAAGTTTCGTCAGAGGTTCGCGCTTCACGGAAATATACAAGTACTAACCCAGTCAACTTATTTTGTTTCACAATTATAATTATGATTATAATACTGTATATATATATATATTGTTGCGTCAGCGAGTCACATGACTGGTGTGGCGCCACCTATTTTCTAGAACTATCCTGTACCTTGGCGAATGCTCTAGTATTTACTAGATATAAGGTAGTCTGGTATATAAAAGAGTGTGACAACGTGACGGAAAAATATAGTGTGTGTGTAGATAGTGAGTAATTGAACTGCAGTCAGAAGTATTGTTGACGTTCGTTGATATAGCGTTTGTTTTAGCGTGATTGTTGAAAATAAGTGTATCGTAAAGTTGTATTCGGAAAGAATAAACCAGTTTTATTAAGTAAGGACTTGTGTCGCTAAAGTTTCGTCGGAACGAAGTTACGGAGAGTTAATTAACAAACGGAGACGTAACAAATTGGTGTCAGAGAGTGGGATAGAAAAAAAAAGAGAGAAGAAAAATGGAGACGAGAGGCGGAAAATCAAACTACAGCTTAGCAGATTTGATGGCAGCAATACAGAAACAAGAAGAGAAATTACAACAGTTGTTAGAGGAAAAAGAAAAGAAACAAGAAGAACGAGAAGAGAAATTACAACAGTTGTTAGAAGAAAAAGAAAAGAAACAAGAAGAACGAGAAGAGAAATTACAACAGTTGTTAG
>NW_013666215.1:451454-453572 GCF_000517525.1 Limulus polyphemus
ATCTATGTGACAGCAAAGCTGGAGGGCCAAAAGTGTAACTTTGTCATAGACTCTGCGTCTCAGCAAACCCTTGTGAGCAGTAAGGTGTTTAATCACGAAGGAGTAACAGAAGCTTTATGGTTTCACAGGACATTCTATAAGATTGTGGGGACCAGTGTGGATAACTATTGAGCTCATGGGCATAAAGGACAGACACAAAGTATACTTGACTGACATTGAACACGAATGCATATTAGAATTCGACTATGTACTACCGAGGAAGTTTGTAATTGATTTTGATAAAATGATGTTTGGGAACAACAAAGGCCAAGTTCCGGTAACTGTTAAAAGAGAGGTTGAACTAATTAGGTGCCATCAAACTGAAGTCAAGCCGACTGAAAGAGTTGATGATAGTGAAGTGGAACCAAATATAGACATCAAGGCAGAACAGGAGAAAGACCAAGATTTGAAGCCATTGATTGATTTCCTAAAAACAAGTGTTTTGTGCCCTGCTTGGGAGAAGGTGTCTAATCTAAGCCCTGTGACAAAGCACTATTGGGCACAGTGGGACCAGTTAAAGCTTAAAAATGGTATTCTTGTCCGGAGATGGGAAACTACAGATGGGAAAGTGACGACTTGGCAAACAGCTATACCGAGGAAGTTACGGGAAGTTGTGCTGCGTCGATCCCATGATAATTTAACAGGAGGACATCTCGGAATTAAGAAGATATTGAGTCACATACGACAACGATATTACTGGATAGGTATGAGGCGAGATATGGAAGAATGGTGCAGGACATGCAGTACATGTAGTGCTAAAAGGGGACCCAAGCATAAGGGATGCCCACCTTATGAAGAGTTGCCTGAGAATGTGTCCACCATCAAGTGCATTCAAAGTTGAAAACGTCTGCTGATTCGATGAAGTTGACTTATGATAAGAGATCTACTGAAGTCAGCTTTGTACCAGGAGACAAGGTATAGTTGTATAATCCCAGGAAGACCAAAGGGAAGTCTCCTAAGTTGTCTTCTCCATGGGAAGGCCCATATGACATAGTGGATCGTCTCTCAGACGTGACTTTTCGGGTAAAATGTGGTCGGCGAGGTAAACCAAAAGTGGTGCATGCCAACAGGCTTTGGCGTTATCACAGTCCAAGACATTTCAGTTGGGACGGAGTGGACCACAGAACAAATGACGTTGCTGAAGACGTGACACCTGAAGAAGCCACCGTCGAAGAAGAAACTCTACTCAGTTTTGAGAAGGGAAACGGTGAAGCTCTTGATGAAGTTACTACCACTGATGTGACTGTTACCATGATAGGACATTTCCTGATGAAGTAGGTGAACCCCACGTGAAGCAGAAGCCAACGAGACGGAGACCAGTACGGAAGAAGATACGTCCCGTAAAATTAAGAGACTTTGTTGAATTGTAATTTTGTGTTTGTAATTCTGTACAGTAATTAAGTTATTGTTAATTGTTATTGGTTTATTGTATGTTATTATTGTTCGGGACGAACAATATTAAGGAGGGGGCAGTGTTGCGTCATCGAGATCATGTGATTCTCACGCCCTCTACTTTCTAGAACTATCCCGTATCTTGACGAATGCTCTAGTATTGACTAGATAGAGGGTAGACTGGTATATAAAAGAGGGTGACAACGTGACGGGAGGATATTGTAATGTGTGTGTAGACAGTGTATAATTGATCTGCAGTCAGCAGTATTATTGAGCACGTTCGTTGTTATAGCGTTTGTTTAGCGCGATTGTTGAAGTTGAGTGTATCGGTAAAGTTGTATTCGGAAAGAATAAACCAGTTTTATTAAGTAAAGAACTTGTGTCGCTAAAGTTTCGTCGGAACGAAGTTACGGAAAGTTAATTAACAAACGGAGACGTAACAAACTGGTGTCAGAGAGTGGGATAAAAAAAAAATGGAAACGAGAAGCGGCAAATCAAACTACAGCATAGCAGACTTGATGGCAGCAATACAAGAGCACCAAAAGAAACAAGAAGAGAAGAGATTACAACAGTTGTTGAAGGAAAAAGAAAAGAAACAAGAACAGAGATTACAGCAGTTGTTAGAGGAAAAGAAAAGAAACAAGAAGAACGAGAAATTAAACAAGAAGAGAAATTACGGCAGTTGTT
>NW_013666215.1:454510-476215 GCF_000517525.1 Limulus polyphemus
GTCCCATAAAATTAAGAGACTTTGTTGAATTGTAATTTTGTGTTTGTAATTCTGTACATTTTAATTAAGTTATTGTTATTGGTTTATTATATGTGGTTATTGTTCGGGACGAACAATATTAAGGAGGGGCAGTGTTGCGTCAGCGAGTCACATGACTGGTGTGGCGCCACCTATTTTCTAGAACTATCCTGTACCTTGGCTCATCAACTACACATAAATCGTTTCACTCCTATAAATAACAAGCTGAGGTATCTGTCCTTTGTCTGGGCTACGAACTTAAACAAATGTGGGTGTAGATGCTATGATAAATAACACGAAAATCTTAACTTTCACACAATTTATTTATAACATAACATGTTATTACAATATTCATTATTACCTCACCAAAAGTTTTGTATAAGGTTTAAGAACTCAGTATGTATATATATTTAAAACATGGTATACACTGTGCTATGGCCAGGGTGACTTTCTACGAAGAGGTAGCGGCCGAAGTACTCTAGGTAAGGGTGCTTTCTGTTACCCGATTTCAACACCCATCTCTTAATGTCCTACCACATAGTTTCACGTAATTAATGAATTGGCGGTCATTGGTTGTAGAGATGTCTTACGAGATGAAGTTATAAGATCACGGATCAATATAGGAAGTGGGTATAACTCAAGAAAGGGCTCTCATATCAGCTTTATTGTGGCTGTTGGAGTAGAAACTTCATCTGCCACTTATGTATTATTGCAATAGTAGCGGCCATTTTTTTCATCGCATTCCTCCATTGAGAGTGCTAGCGTGCTGTTTGATATATATAAGACTTTTGTGTGCCCTCCCTCTACACTGTGTGTATGTTGTGGTATAGAAAATTCAATAGTTTCTTTGTTGGTTCAGTGTAAAGATGAATGTATGGATGTAGTTAACGTTAACTTACATCGAAGATAATAAATGCTCGATAACAGCAATAAAGTGGGTGTAGTGTAGAAGGTTGTGAACCACCATTACATGCCCCTCCTTCCAAATTATCCCCACACAAAGTTTGGTTGAGATTGACCCAGCGACATAGGAGTAGTTAGATAACGGACAAACATACAGACACACAGTTTTTCGTGCTTTATATATAGAATCATCTTATATTTTTACTGTCTTACATAAGTTTCCTGGTTACCAATAAAAGATTTTCCGACCCTAAAAGCCATTGTGATAAAGTTGCCATATTTCCTAGTGTTGTTAACAAGGATGGCAAACAAAAACTTTGAAGCGGACAGAGGCTTGAAAAACCACAATGTAACAAGCTTTTAGCAACAACTCGTTGAAAACCACAATGTAACAAGCTTCTAGCAACACCTCAAATGTTTTAATGAGAAAGAAAATCGAAGAAACACAGCAATCCCCCTGATACATATCCGGTGGACTTTTGTGTCTTTAGTTAAACATAGACTTAAAGGTCCACGAACGTTGGATACACTGTGGAAAGTTTGTGAAACCGCATGATCTAAAATTGATCTCACTTTCCATCATAGATACTCATTAGAACGCAAATTTCTCGGTAGAATTTATTTAGGGTTATGGAATGTTTCTTACGCTAAGATAGAGTTTTTAAAGAGGGTTAGGTGTTTCTAAGTTAAGTGAAATATCGTTTACTTTGGAACTCTAGCCCAAAGTCAAGTCTTTTATAGATATCGTATATATAGTAATTTGAAATAATCGTTACGCTCAGAATACACAATAAAATTTCTTTCCTTGTTTCCTCTTCGTTAGCTTAAATCATGGTTTATAAAGAATCTACAAAATATCGAAAAGCTACTTTACAACTTCTTATATACGGGGAAAGATTATTGAAGCAGTATATATGTCGGTATGTAGGGAAAGCACTGACAAGCTAACTAATACAGACACAAATCTTACACATATTTGTATCAGTTTATATATTTAAAAAAATGAATAAATGTAATAGACCATGTGAGATTAAATGTTGATACATTTATTGGCATTATAGGACTCAAAGGTCAGTTAGTAGACATCAAAAGAAGTAAAGTATCCAATCAGTTTCTTAAAAATAAAACATAATAAGAACAGTTACACTAAAGAGCCATTACTCCAACTGAACTTCCTGCAGGTGTAAAATGCTGTGTTATTTAAAACAAAAAAAAGAGATAAAATCCAATATATATCTTCAGGCTTGGTAATCAACCGAGAATATAGTGTCCAATTAATCAGTTGTCTCACTGTAACATAAAAAAATGGATTACAGATAGATTACGTAACGAAAGACTTAAAAACAAAACCAAGTATCCTTATTAAGATGGAACGACTGCTGCATGTTTAAGGGACATAAAACCGTTGGCTGAGGATGTAGATTTAGGTTATTTTACTACGGAGAAAATAAAATAAAGGTCACACATGAATCATTTTTCACAGTACATTATTTCTAGACAGAATGTTCAATTACATGGCCGTTGAGATTCTGATTAAAAAGTTAGTAGACAGGATTACATACAAAAGTTGTAATGGTTTTCAAACGAGACCAAAAACTCGAACACTTTCGTATAGTTCACTATTCTCCTGAAGGATGGCAGTTGAAATTTATCGCTAAGTTGTGTGGTACGTGAATAATTGTGGAAATAAGACCCAAAGGATTCTGACAAAATGGGAAGAATATCTAATATATTTTGACGTTTGTTTATCGTATAAATGATCTTACAACTAAAAACCTAACAACTACTTAAAATTAACAAAAACTACGCCTGTAATTCGTTATTATGAATTTAACTTTTGACGTTCATACAATGATGTCGGGTTTTAAACAATTGTCTATCGAAAAAACACTAAAAATTATAAAACGTTTAGGAATAACTCATTATCTATAAACAGAAAATAACGCAAGTGTTAGTGCATCTCTACATATCTGTGTTAAGTAAGAGTAATCAAACAATTTTGGACACACACAGAACACCGATAAGTGTTAATTAAGCTTTGTTCTATGAAAATGCCTTCAGATTATATATGTGTCATAGGAAAGTTTAAAGCTTGACCTGTGAAATGGAAATCTTCTCTTTTCTTTATTTGTTAGCTATTGATGAAAACATCCTTTAGATTTGATCTTTTTCTTCCTAGGGCACTCGTTGCTACGCAACATCAATATCTAATTAATGCTCGAACTCAAACTTCTTTCTAATTCATATCGTCAACTGGCACTAAAGAAGTTACTGAGTAGCAACAATACAGAAAACTTCTTGAAAAATAATTATTCTTCATTAAGACAATTGCTACCATAAATAGTTTTGGTTGCTTCATTTATAAACATTGCTAAAGAAAACCTTTTTGTTTTTCTCCCTTTGCTAGCATTGATACTCTCATTTCTTTAGAACAAATTTAAGCCACACGATAATTTTTTTAATCCTTCTGTCTTCTAAAACAAACTCAAAACATTCAGTTAAGTCTGCATGATTAGAAGGAGTCTACTATTAAACATCTTTATATTAATATATTAAAAGGTTGATGTTAGATCGTGCATACCATAAATGGAAGTCCGTGTGTGTGTAGAAGGCGTAAGTTTTGGTGAAGTGATACTGATGCTTAGACTGTGCAGTTACTTAGCTTTTATGCAATAAGTGTTTCCACTTTTTGGTTATATTTATGTATATTTTGGTGATAATTGCATAAATATATTATGTTCGTTTCTCTTGATATTTTAAGAAAAATTTCTGTGATGTATAAAAAAAACAACAAAAAAACGTGATGGACCAAAATCTACTCAGATTAGTAAAGGATGATACAATGGGGTACACACTGTATTCTCGTGTACAAATACAACATTATGAGTCTGTAACGTATTCATGTGGATATTTAAAAGAATTGCCTTTTTCTTCACATGAGTACCTTTTTTTTATACACATCTGCGAAGCTATCAACGAAACAACCATGAAAACTGAAGTCTGTTCACTCATAACAGAATAAGATTTGAAGAAAATTTCCAAGACCTGAACACGAAAACTGCTTAAAATGTATACCTTATCAATATAAACTTAGTAATTTACATAACACACAAATTATCAGACGCATACGGAAAAAGTGATTATTATACGTGTCTAAACTACCAATATTCCTTACTACAAAGCTTAGTATCGCATGCTTATCAAAAGTACGCTTGTCAAAATTCACAAGAAGCAACTCAGTACAGTTTAAAGCTTTTCCTAGTATTTTCTAACACATTTCTAGGCTCCTTTTAATGCCTTCAAAATAGAGTTACTTCTTGACATATACTTAAAAAATTGTATTTAATTTTTACAAAGATTTACGTAAGTACTATGAAACAAAGGTTTAACAATGTTACAATGTAACATATATATATATTTTAACTTCATACCGCTTAATACCTCATTACCTCATTACGTATTAACATTGTTGTTCAACAGATGGTTCAAGGTTACAATTGTTTGTTTTATTTGTTTGTTGAATTTCACACAAAGTTACTCAAGGCTGTTTGCGCTAACCTTACCTAATTTAGAAGTGATAGAGTAGAGAGAGAAGGTAGTTAGTCAGCACCACCCACAGCCAACTCCTGGGCTACTCTAATTGAAATAGCGCCCCACGGCTGAAAGAGGCAAGTATGTTAGATGATAGGATTTGAACCCGCGACCCACAACTGGCTGCTATATCTAAGGTTTTTTTTTTTCAATATACTTAAGTCTTCCGTGATTTTAAATTAGTTCATTTCCTATATGAATATTACTCTTATGGTGTATCCACGCTTTATAACTTAATGATTTTATATTACGTATATCTTACATGTCGCTTGAGGCGCTACAATCTGCGGCTGTGACTGTTTAAACAAACACTGAAAAGTCGTTCTTTCGCTCGCCTTGATAAAGAAACGAGAGCAAAAAGTAAGTTTCCTTAACTATAGAGCAAACTGGTGTTGAAATATAATACAGTATTGTTACGACAGCGGAAGTCACGTGACTCTGGCAAATAAAGTGACGAGATAGAAGAATTGCAGACAGACAGAGACGGACAATGGAGTCAAGCACGGTAGTGAGCGTAAGTTAAGTGCGTGAATCGTTGTGAATTATAGCGTGTGTTTAAGTTAAAGTGACTGTGGAAATTAAGTGTATTGCAAAACTGTATTGAGAAAGAATAAACTAGTTTTATTTAAGAAAGGACTTGTATCGCTGAAGTTTCTGGGAAAGAATTTCTACGGGAAATTAACAAACGAACACAGATGTAACAGTATGTAAGAATTAGAAGAACCATAATACCACAATAAATCTACATGAAAAAAGTGGCATTTATTTCGGGCGAAAACACACATCTCTAAATGCTACAAATAATAACTGTTCATTTCAGAAAGTTTGGCATTTATTTGTAACACTCTTGCTAGGCAACGGCGTTAGCATTAAAAATATTTTATGACTGCTACCTGTGCATGAATGAATGTATATGTTTTTTAGAAGAAGTCGTGAGGATTGGCGATACTGCGTTTTATGAGATCCAATGAAACTATGGAGAAAGCACCCTTGTAATTAAATTCTATATTACACCATATATACTTATTTTTGTATTACTTTGACTGGCCTATCTTATTTAATTTACGATTTGATGTAAAGAATATTTGCAATAAGTTGCTGAATTTGTTCCAGCAAATAAAAACTTGAGTGTCCACCAAAATGTTGAAGCACTGCTATTTGTCCAGCAGATATTCATATACTAGTCACATCACGATAGTAGTTTAGCACTTGGTATATGCAGAATGGAATGAATCTACACAATATGTTTGGTAGATTTTTTTTTTTTATTCATACCACTGCAGTGTAGGTTAGGGAATGGTTCTTCTTTTAGCTAGTATTAATCATTGACACAAATACCAATCGATATTCATGCAAATTATTATATGCTAAAATCTACATTTTATTGCTAGATCTTTTTTATTTCAGTTATATGAATATATATATATATATATATATATAAGAGATCATGTGTGTGTGTGTGTGTATAGGTAATGAGCGCGTGGCATGGGATTTTCCGAAAAGCGAGTTAGGTTACAGTAGATTATGGTTGTTTACTGAGTTAGCGAGTTTGTTTGTCAATCTGCCTTCTACTGTCAGGCAGGTAGATAGTTCGGCTTCATGACTATTTAGTTCGTGTTTCGACCAAGTAATACAGCTACGAAAAGTGCCGTACGTATGAGAAAATGTGTATAATTCAAATAGTAAGATGTGTGCGTACGTGAGAAGCTTTATTAAATTTCATTAAACTATGCAGAAATGAAATTAGGAGTACGGAGGTACGGGTGACGTCACTATAACGCGTAAGGAAAGGGTGGGTGTAGAATATATAGTACTATGCATTGCAAAGGGAAATATATTTAGGGAATGGATATGTCATCCCTCCATCACAGAAACCAGTGTTTGTGTTAAGGTTTTATGTGTGAATTTCTTCATTTGTTTATAGACACTTAGAATACTGGTACCGTTACCCTGTTGAGTTTTAATACTTGCCCCAGGTTTTGAAAGCGCTAGATATGGTGTCTCTTACTAGATAATTCGATCGATTTGTCATGTTTGATCAGAACATTCTGTTCAAAGTGTCTTGTGTACTAGAGATGTTTGGAGTATCGAGTATGTTTCGTGTATCACGTGTTGTGGAATAAGTTTAACCCACTTAGGTTTAACCTCGCAGTCATTGAGACGCCCCGCACAGCCATCAAATTCGTTCCGAATTTTACACACCCAACTTCTTATGTGAATAGTCTATGCAAATAACTTAGCTGTTTTAACCACTTTAAATGCACAACACTGACTTTACATTTTCTAAGCTTTGTGTGTATTCAAATGCAACCAAAAAAAATTGTTTCCTACGTGAAGCATGAGTTTTATCGCTAGTTAGTAATTAAGTGAAAATGTTTAGTGTTAGCGCTTACTGTGAACTTAGGCCTATCAGTGTGCACTACTAAAAATAACGTGTGGAATGCCATCCAGAAATTATGAAATCATCGTCTAGAAGAACTCAAATAATTAATTAGACTACTGTTTACTCAGAATGGATGAAATAAAACACTGGACAGTAGGTGTTTCAACTGAAACACACAAAGATCATATTTTCAGGAACTGCAGTCAGAAGATTGTAAGTAAAAAACAGGACGAGTGAAAAGGGAATTGATATAAATGTGGAAAGCATGTGCATTATAGGTGAGAACTATGATTGATCAATAGATAATAATAGACTAAGGAAAAGATATCCCAAGGATGAGAACCAGAGACCAAATAGACCAAAGGAACAAAAGCGCTAGCCAAAAATCTGAAAATAGCAATTATTTGGCTTTAAAGACAGAAGTTCAGCTGAGAATAATATACTTACCCAATTTGAAATAAGGAATTCATTATTTAAAAAAAAACAGTCCATGATTTATTGGTGTGAAGCCTTGTAACATGTTGATCAACAAAGGAGGAGGCCACATACTGAAAAGGATTAAGTCTACTTTGTGTGTTTTATCTGGTTCAAATTGGTTTTAAGTATTTGATCTGAAAAGTGAATACTGGTAAGTGCAAGTCGACAAAGGAAGTCGAGAAAATACAGTCATTACTGCATGAAATAGGTTGAGGAAATATATTTTCTTACCAATCACATTATGTAATACAGCTGTTGCATTTGAATGACTAGTGGTACGTGGTCATACTCATCTACTTAGTCTACATAGGAAGATGGTTCAATGAATCTTGTGATGGGATAAGAAAATAATGGGTCAATTAAGAAAAGATAATCTAGGCCTGAATCCGACGAAAACTGAATTGCTCCATTAACAGTTTCCAAGAGAAAGAATGTCTACAGGTCCCACCAATATTGAATCTGCTCAGAATTGAATAACAACCACATAACTTGCATGAGGTAAGATTTCTTGAACTGTACTCTTACTATGAATATTTTGTAAAACTATTCTTTGACATGGTCCGTTCTCTACACAATATACAAGAAAAATCAAACAACTATTGCTCGACTGCTGATTGTGAACAGGTATTTCAACAAACTGAAGAGAGAATTCGCTACTGCACCTTCATTAGTATACTCAACTCTTGATGATCCAATGATTTTACAGTGGGAACACTGTTATCACAAAAACAGCACGAAAAGGACATGCAAGTCCCTACTATACCAAGACAATGAATTATGCATAAAGAATTATTGTAAAACTCTGAAAGAACTATTAACTGTTGTCTGGGCCCAGAGTAATTTCATGCATTACCTATATGACCAAAAAGTTACACAATGGATAGATCATAAAGTGTCTTGTGAATTTTTACAACCCAGAAGGCCAGATATAAAAATGGCTTCAAAAACTTCAAGAGCACAACTTCAATATCATGCATAACCTTTGACAAAACCAGGAAAATTTGATGCATTATCTCAAAGAGCACAGCCCGGCATGGCCAGGTGGTTAAGGCACTCGACTTGCAATTTGAGGGTCACACCAAACATGCTCGCCCTTTCAGCCGTGGGGGCGTTATAATGTGACGGTCAATCCCACTATTCGTTGGTGAAAGAGTAGCCCAAGAGTTGGCGGTGGGTGGTGATGACTAGCTTCCTTCCTTCTAGTCTTACACTGCTAAATTAGGGACGGCTAGAGCAGATAGCCCTCGTGTAGCTTTGCGCGAAATTCAAAAACAAACAAAACTCAAAGAGCATGTACATTACTGAAGAATGTAAACATTGTGAAAAAAGGAAAGCACAAGATAATAAAGACAACCAACTTAAGATGTAACAGAGTATAATCCAGGATGGGGCATATACAGATGATAATGAAGAATTAACATGATCCAACACTCGACTGAAAGATGCTCAGGAAAAGTCTTAAGTCGATCATTCAGTGGATCAGTAATGGCGCAGAATGAACATCGTGGTAAATAGTGGCTCAATATAAAATTCGACGGCAGAGATGTACGTGGGTACAGTGGTCTTTTCTAATTGCTACTAGAATACTTGTTATGTTGAAAATGCAAAAAATGCCAATGAACAGAAATTACGACTTCAATTAGAACTTTCAGTCACTACAACCAGAATCGTTCTGTCACATCCACAACTTCCTAATAGCTGGCCACTTAGGTGTTAAAAAAACACTGAAGAGGATAAGATCATTTTTTTTTATAGTGGGTTAGATACTGAATGTCTCTAGAGGATTGGTGTAAATCGAGTGAACTGTGCTACGAGCAAAAAATCTCACGAAGGAAACATTTGGCACCTATAGCAGAATTGAAATGGAGCAACACTTGAAAGAGTTACTATTGATGTATTTGGTTCTCTACCACAAATTAGCAATGGAAAGGAATACCTCTTGGTGGTGATGGACTATTTCATTATATGACCAAAAGCGTGTGATTTTCTTATCCAGGAAGCAGAAACTCTAGAAAGGAAGATTGTCAATGAATTTGTTTGAAAATTTGGGGAATCTAAAACTTTTTCTCAGATCAGCCTCACTTGCCGAGATGTATCAAATCTCTGAAATAAAAAAACCAGAAGAATAAATATTTTGTTTTATTAATCATATTTTTTGTACTTTGTGTTACTCATTTAGTCCCCCAATGGGGACTTTCATTGTACGGACTTACAATGCCAAAATCTGGGATTCGATTTCCTGCGGTGGACACAGCAGACAGTCCAATGTGGCTTTGCTCTAGAATAAACAGACAAGCTACACATTTAATGAATGGTTTGACGGAGTTTATATCTTTATTTTTGAAGATTAATGTTCTTAATTGTTAAGAGTAACCTTAATTGGGGAAGTTCAAGTTTAATGTACGATTTTTTTTGTGCAATGGGATTGCTTAAGACACTTCACAATTCGGATAAGGGTCAATGTTGTAAACTATATTTCTTAACGTAGGTGGTTGTTTTGTTTATTGTTTCACCAGAGAGAAGTTTGATGTCACTTGGTAAGTACAAAGCTTAACATCTGGAATTTTCATTAACGCTTATATGACTCATATAAAAAGCAAATTAGGCTAGAGTACATTATGATGGATTATTGAGTTAACAAATTTTTAGTTTTCTACGGTTGACAGGCAGTCAACCAGTTAGTTTGATTTTGTAAATATTGAGTTTCTGTTTCAACAAAATACCACAGATACGAGAAGTACCGTACGTACCAGAAAGTTAGTAACTAATTGCAATTATTGTGTTAGCTTTTAGCGTGGGCAGTAATAATGTTAACTTGTAGAATTTGAAATTCATGAAAACAAAAGTTAGTTATCATCAAGTGCACTGGACTTTGCATGCTTCTTTGTACTAAATGACTTAAAAGAACCCACCCAACAAGAGAAACAATTACAACGATATCATAACCATACTTGTATTATTAATTTGAGTTTGTTTGAATGATGTTGCTCAGTCTCGTCTGTGTCAATTTGAAATTTCATCCAGAGAAGACATCTAGATACAACAGTATCCATGTTTTGACTTATGCGTAGTTAATTGTGAAGATCTAGTCGGTATTGTGTGGTGACACATTTGTAATTTATAGTTGTACCTTACTACCATGAAGGTGTAATTAATTGTTAGTCATGAAGTAATTTGCAGTTAGCCGTTGTACTTCATCGTGAAAAAAGAATGTATTTGATGTTCTATCATGATAAGTTTGTAGTTGATAGACATTTACCTCAATGATGAGAAAGTGGCTGGTATTCTGCCATATAAAATTCGTATAAATTCTATCTAGAAAATCTCGTAGTTGAAAATTTATTGTGAAAGTTTAATTTTTGACGGTTAAAATCCGTTATGGATAAATTAGGGTTAATATAATAGTTCACTGTTTAGCCGTCAGCCCTTGGCGATATGTCTTGGGAAATGGATTAATTACTGAACATTAAACATTATTTTTGAGCCGAGGAAAATTATAGTAGAATTTTCTTTAACTATCATCATAATTTTGCAACATTTGTCACTAACAATGCTTCGTAACATTAAAATATATTATTAGCTAATGTACTTAATAATTATAATCTGCTTGCATGCAAAGGAAATGTTTTAGTTCTTGAAATCTAGCAAGGAACCTCGACACTAGAACTAGTTAATTCTCGTCTTCCTTGAATGTTGGTGGTTAGAGAGTATCTTTATAAGCAAAAACGTCTGGCATGACCTGGTGATTAGGGCGTTCGACTCGCGGTCAGTGGCTTGCGGGATCGAAACCCATTCCCGAACACGCTCGCCCTTTCAGCCATGGGAGAGTTAAAATGTGACGGTCAGTCCTACTATCTGTTGGAAAATAGTAGTCCAACAGTTGGCGGTGGGCGATGTTGACTAGCTACCTTCCCTCTAAACTATCATTTTACAATCAGGGACAGCTAACACGGATAGCCCTCGAGTATCTTCGCGCGAGATTCAACAAACAATTTCAGGTAAAGATGATTCTCGTCAATCTACTAAAATAAAAAATTCTTACATTTTCTCAGTGGAATCTATTATTTGTTAAGCCAATTTTAGTAGACAAATGAAAAACTAAAGGTGCGAGGTGAAAGACAATTTTTCAAGGCCGTCTACTTTAAGAACAGGTTAAGTAATTTAACGTAGTGTTCGCACGATCGGGAACAGCTATGTTGATTCTTGGTAAACGAATACTTACTAATCTATTAAGATAAGAAAAGGGGAAAGACCTCCATTATACAAGGGCTCAGTAGAACTTTTTCTTCTTATAAAATAAATACAGAAATGTTTAGTTCGTCTTTATTATGCCGCCAACATTTAATTTATAGACAAAGTTATAAATCATAAGCGGTGGAACCAGAGGATCAGAGAGGCTTGACTCCCCCCCCCCCCAATGAATATATTTAAAGAAGTGCAAAAAATACCCCCAAAGTGACACAGCGGTATGTCTGCGGACTTACAACGCTGGAAACCTGGTTTCGATACCCGTGGTGGGCAGAGCACAGATAGTCCATTGTGTAGCTTTGAGCTTAACTTCAGACAAACCTAAAATGCTTTTTTTCGTGTTATTGATATCAAATTCTTTTTTTAAGTTACATTAAATTGCAAATGTGATTCATATTTCTTATTAACTGTGTTTTCATTTTCAAGAAACTATCAGTGAATTTTATTTCTATTGCTTACGTGCAGCTGCTTATCAGCTTATTTACCCCCGCCACCGAAGATGGACGGAAGTTATGTTTTCACCCTTGTGTGTGTGTGTGTGTGTTTGTCAGCAACATTTCTTGACAAGGGCTAAATGAATTTGGACGAAAGTTGGTATACATTTGGACTATGACCAAACTTAGAAGATATTAGTTTTTGGAAGTTCAAGGTCACGAAAATATAAAAAAATCACTATTTGTTAACATGAGGACCGATTTCCCTCACTATTTTTGCTCTATAACTCGCCCCCCCCCCCCGTGGCACAGCGTTATGTCTGCGGACTTACAACGGTGGAAACCGGGTTTCTATGCCCGTGGTGGGCAGAGCACAAATAGCCCATTGTGTAGCTTTGAGCATAACTACAAACAAACAAACTCTATAACTCAGTCAAAAATGATTGGATTTGGATGAACCTTGGTGCACATATGTAGAATATTATTTGTCGTTGTTGAGAGTATCAAAGGGATATACAATTTTTTGTTTAACGAGTTTGCCCACGAAAGTGCAATCGTGTGTTTTGGTGTGCTAGATATTTTGAACTTTGTTTTATTTTGAATCTTCAGAATTATTATAATCCAAAATAGGTATAAATGAAATATCCGAGAGTGCGCTAGCAATCTCTAAGTAGGGATGGCACGGACGCCCGTAATAAAGCAATACAAGTCATCTGGATTTTCTTCTCTACAGGTCATCAAACGCTAGATATGAAGAACTACCTGGCATAGTCGCTCTATCTCCAATGTATGTGCCGCTTTTCAGCTATCCAGAGCGTTCCAGAGTCGAAAACCGGCGGATAGACAAAACTGAGATTTCTTATTTTCGTTCATCGTCATCTTTCTTCAACAGACTTAGCACCTACCTAGTTTTAGTAGCAACTATAATTTTTTCATCATTTGACAGAGCAAACCAGTCTTCAAAATCTTTGACTACCTATTTTATTATTATTCTATACAAGATTTATAAAGCTTTAGAATACACTCTATAACCTAGTAACCCACGTACGCCATGTTATAAAAAGTAAACAAACAAGTACAGTATAAAGAAAAAATGTATTCTTAATAAAAAAGCTATGTAGGGCTGGCTAATGAACTTGAAAAAAAGAACCAAACAAGATAGAGATGGAAGTGAACATATCATTTGATCAGCTAACGATTACACAGCAGACTAAAAATAGTGTGAGACATTGGTCCCCATCTTAACAGATAAGGATTTTTTTTATTTTAGTGACCTTGCTGTGATCTTGACCTTTGACTTCGACCCTCCGAAACTAATATCTTCTAAGTGAGGAAACCAGTAATGTGGGGATTTTATTCTCCATGTAAAGTCGAGACAGCTTAGTCTGCTACGTGACCATTAGCCAATCAAGTGATATGTCCACTTCCATCCCTATGTTGTTTGATTCCTTTTTTCAAGTTTAGTAGCCAGCCCTAAATAGTTTTTATTTATTTAGCGATAATGTTTTTTCCTTATACTTGTAATAAAATTAAAATAATCCTAAACTATTATATTTGAATGTGGTGTCTTCATAATGATAGGCTTGGGAAAATGAAACGGAAGTGTTATCTAGGTTAAGATGTCTTACTTTGTTCTGCCATTTCACGTGCGTTTTAACTAGTTATATTGAGGTGTCGCAGTTGACCTCAGCATAGATTTGACGAATAGTGAGCATTTTAGTGACTTTTCAGGTTATTTAATGTGTATGATTTGTCGTCTTTATTTTTCCGGACCAGACGTATAGTGTGACAAAGATTGCTGTGAATGTTGTGTTTGCAAGGTCTTGTTACTCAACTATTATGATTTCGCGTGACACGCTGTTCTCGTGCTAGGGGGAACGAGTCATATGATCTGCTTAATCTTGAATAATATGCTGTAGTAATGGCCTAAATTTTCATACTTTTTTCATATCGTTGAAGTCAGCGTTATGTCGATGATAGGAATGGCAATCATGTTTTCAACAGACTGGGACGAATCAGTGTCAGACGTATCAAAATATTATGTTATTAACCTCAAGGTGTACAGCGAACAATCTTGTGATTTTAAATCCTCTTTCAGACCATATCTCGCTAAAGATAACCACTTTTCAAAATGATGATGTTTTGTTGGCCTGGGAGTAAACTTTGAGGGTTTGGATAATTGTTGAACTGAGAAATCTGCTTAAGGATATACCGTTGTCAGGTTGGGGTACCAATAATTATGATAAACGTTATGAGCCAAAAATTAAATATATAGATAAGCAGAAAAGATAAGACCATCTATATGGATATCATCGTACAAATTATAGCAATAGCAATTGGCAATTTATGGATTTTGAATTCCAGTTTCTGTCCAAACAAACCAAGAATTGGAAAATTAGAGGTGTAAGGATTTTCATTGAATAACTAGCTTTGTTTATTAGAGTAAGTGTTCTAATCTTGTGACGTAGGTTCGAAACCCAATTAGTTTGAGCTTTGTTCGTTTTCCTGACATTATCAGCGATATGCTGAATTGACCTTATTTGTGGTGCCATAGATGATATATTGAGCTCTCTTTGAAGTATTTAAATAAATTTATTTAATGATTGTTTTTCTTTCCTAAATATCAAATTATTTTAATCGTAATTATATGCTTGAGACATTCAATATCGTTGATTGCATCTACAATATATAGATATGACATTTGTTTTACAATTAATTCATTTAATTACGGAAAGAGAAATTGTACATTCAACTTTTGAAATATATCACTAAGGGCTTATTTTAGTATTTTGGTTATGCATTATTATGTCTAAAAATTAATTTCAAATTATCCATCTGGTGACTAGTATCTCCATAAGCTAAGAGTAGGCGTGGCCCTTGTGGGTAGCATGCCCGTCCAGTGAATCCGAGTATTCATGGTTCGCGAACCGTTGTCCAAAAAATGCGCTTCGTATAAAAAATAGTCCAAGAATTTGCGGTGGATTCTTTTACCTCAAGTCTATCAATTCAAAATAAGGGACTGCTGAGCGCACATAGCCTTTGTGTAGTTTTGCGGTGGATTCTTTTACCTCAAGTCTATCAATTCAAAATAAGGGACTGCTGAGCGCACATAGCCTTTGTGTAGTTTTGCGCGAAGTTCTGAGTCTAACAAACCATGTGAGTTGAAATTAGCAACAAAATTAAATGATGTGGTATTAGATTTATATTGAATATTAAAAAAAAAACACACACTGTTTATGTCTTTTGAAATTAAAAAATCTACGGTGGAACGTCTGTTCTTTGTATTCACGTTTCAAGTTTCAGGTTATTTGTTATATACAATTCTAAACAGTATTTTTACTGTTTTCATTACCTCCTACTCAATCCTATTGATTACTGTGCTCCACTACCCTTTTTATATAAAGTAAGAATTAGCAATGTATTTAGTTTTTGTGTTCATAGCCAATAAATTTAAATATATAGTAATAAATGGTTTACCTATTCAGGTTTAGTCACATTGACCTATGGCCCTCAGTCTAAACTATTCATACTTCAGACCCCAAAAACTCTAGTCTCCGTTTCCAACGAGAACTTTTGTGTTGAGGTCACAACGGGACAAAGTCTAGTGATTAGCGTATCTAGCTACGGGTCGGAAGGTCAAAGGTTTGAGTTTGTAAAATACTGCTTAACATTCTCCACGCTTTCAGCTGTAGTAGAGTTGTGACTGCCATAGCCAATTCTCGCTATTCGTGTGGATGGTGTTTACGGGTTGCTTTCCACTTCTTCTCTTCTGGTCAGCAGTTCAGAGTTATGACTGAACTTCGCCTCTAACATGGCCGTTTGGTCTGTTTGTCGTATAAAGAACTGTTCGCGTTCAAAATACCAAAAACATTATGTACCATCAGAAAATGTTTCACAGTTGTTTACCTCATATCTATAATATTTATAATATAAAAAACACAATGAGCTTATAAGAATGTAAACTATTAATGAGACTAAGGGAATAATATTTGTGCTAAAGCATTTTTATCCTATAGACTTTGTTAACATTAGTGGGAAGTATTTGAACAAAATTTAGGAAGAAGATTGAACTACAAATTTATGAATAGGAAAGATATTTTGAAACAAAAGCAGTTGGTGATAACGAAAGTTACTGAACAGAATGTATTAACGATAAATACCCCGGTGGGATAGCGGTAAGTCTGCGGATTTACAACGTTAAAATCCGGGTTTCGATTCTCCGCGGTGGACGCAGCAGATAATCTAATGTAACTTTACGTAAATAACAATAATTAATGAAAAACAAAATGACAAACTATATTGTATATAAGAGAAGGACAGAAAATCGTGTTTTAACTAATAAACATTTGGCATAAAGTTATATGAGAATTAAAGTAATGCAATAAAATGTTTTCATAACTAGGCGACATTATTATTTTTTCACTCCACAATAGTGGAAATGGGTGTTTGTATATAAGCAAAATATTGTATAAATACCTTTTTTAACCACATTGACAAAGAACAGGAGACATGGTATAAAAATTATAAATTCTAAGTAACACGAAAGAGGCGATTGCTGATTCTAAATTAACTTACATGAATTTGAAAAGAAAAAAAAAGCTAAAAATGACAACATGTAGATTACGCAGGCCTGCGAATTTAAACTTCATAAAAGTTGTTTTGGTTTTAATAACGGATTTTCCATAATTCAGAGCCTTCCAGTGGCACAGCGGTATGCCTGCGGACTTGCAACGCTAAAAACCGGGTGGGCAGAGCACAGATAACCGTTGTGTAGCTTTGTGCATAATTAAAAACAAAGAAACAAACCACAATTCTGCTACGCAGATTTCGAAAATAATATTCAATTTTTTCTATCACATAAGGATTTTTTACAAATCGGGAAGAAAAAAAATCTATTACTTAGATCAAATTATTATTTCGTTTATTACAATGATATTATTATGTTTGTTAATAAAAATATAAACACACTGAAGAAAAGGGAAAAACATTGATGTCAAACGAATATGCATCCTCATTCATCCTGATTTTTGTTTGTGAAATCTACGTCTTTTAATCTCAAAGCTACGTGTTGTGGTCTTTCTTTTAGGTATTGCGTTATGACGTTTTGTGAAAAATCTGTACGTGATGGTGAAAAATGGATATCATTTTAGGATTCTGTGTACAGGAATTACTGTAGAACATGTAAACTTTGGACTTTGTTCTTGGTTCTTTATGCTTGAACCATCTAAATTATTTTTACGCATGTTATACATGTTAATTGTTATTATTTTCAATAGCATCAAAATATAGTAGAAGTTTTGTGACATAAATATTTGTTGACTATTTACTTCGCAAGAAACTGGTGAAACGATAGATGTGGTAACAATGTTTATTATTCTAATCTTTAATTTGACTAGAAAAACCATTAACTTTGTATTTTTCTGGGACGTGAGAGTAATACTAACCTCATTGCATTAATAAAACAACACTGTGGAAGACCTCTTATCAATGCCAAAATCAGTCTGGATTCACAGTAAGTAATAAATTATTGTATTTCGACATCAAAGAGCGCAAGCGGCATAGACCTTAACTCTGTAATTAGTAATTACGTAAAACCTTCAACCAGAAGAGCTTCTAAAAATGCACATTAACAATTAATAATAATTAATCTTAATCATGAGTAACAAACAAATCACAAAAAGCCTTTATGACCACTTTGCCTTAGGTCATCGGTTGTGTGTCCTCGCTGTTAGCTGTAGTTTCGGTCCTTAACCCAAGAAAAACTAACGAGGTTGAGTATGCTTGGCAAATTACTAAACGGAACGACGATTAAAAATTCAACCAATAAGTGAAGGACATGAACTTGCAATCAATTTTTTTACTATTATTACAAACCAGAATCAAGTGGTATATCGACTTAAACTGCAGAAGCCTGACAAGGTGGTTCGCACTGTTAAATGTTACAAAAATAATTTTTGGACTAATTGTATTTTATCCTTAAAGCAAGTTAGATACATATGATAAAAGTGACACATAGTATTGATCATTAGACTACTTTTTTTCTTTTACTCTGTCGATTTTTTCTTACTTTATTCTTGATTACGCAAGAAAAAAGCCTTGTTGAAATCTTTAACTTCAGCTTTCGTGGTATAAAGAGTAAAAAAAAAATCATTACGGAAGTTATTGTATTAGTTTTTGTAACTATCCTAGTTTAGGCCAAATCACGAGGCTTAACTTATTTGTATATTTATTCTGTAAGAAGTTAGCTGTACATTCGACGTGATAACAGTTTGATGTGCGATAAGTTTGGAGTTGATGACACCAAATGTCCCCTAGTGGGAAAGTAGTAAGTTTACGGCCTTTCAACGCTAAAATCCAGGGTTCGATTTTCCACGGTGGACATAGCAGTTAGCTCAACGTGGTTTTGCTTTAAAACAAACAGTTAAACTGACTGAGAAATTGATAGCAAATAGATTTGTTAAAATTGATAGATTTTATTTCACAAAATTTGTTTTAGCATTAAGGAAACGTGCAAATATATTATAAATTTGCCTTCTATGAACTGCAAAAAATTTCCTTGATATATAATTATACTGCTTATAAAAGATAAGTTTTGAAACCTTTGTTTTCTTTAGTACTATATCATTGAATTTCAAAACTGAGCATTAAACTCAGAAATGAAAAGAGTTGAGATTAGAAATAGTAAGTCTAATCATAGTGTTAGTAGGTCTAATTACAGTGTTGCTCGCAACGGCTCTGTCCATCTAGTCAGAAACAGATCAGTAAAATGGGCGAATAAATAGTAACTTCTGTTCTGGTATCGAATATATTTAAATAGAAGTATCATCAACCTGTAATTCAATGTGATCACTGGCTTATAGGCAGCTTGGAAGGAGGTCATTAACGCTACAATAAAAATTCACTGTTTGCATCAACTGTAATGGTTTTTGAATTGTACTATATGATTTAACAGAAGATCAATAATGCTGTTGGCCTAAAAGAGTGATTTTATTCTGGTGGTGTTAAAGATATTTTAATAAGCACCTGTAAACTAAGAAGGTGCTTCAATAATGAAATTCATCACTTTCAGAGAGAGGGAGAAAATGTTTATTATATTATGCGTTTAACATGTGATTAACTAAAAACGTGATATTGTTTTCAACTGCGGAATGTTAACTAAGGAGTGCCTGTCATGTCCTTGAGAAACCTTTGAATACTGTCATAAAATTTCTGAGATCGCTAATAATACTAGCAGCTTGTATTTACATTTTAAACCAAGTTTCTTTCTTTTCAAGGTTGAATGACTTTTTTTAGGGGGGGCGTTGTTTATTCATAACTGAGGTATAATACGTATCTTAGACTTCTTCACTTCAAAGGACTTTGTACACTTTTAACATTTTGGGTGTGGTCCCTTCTTGTGCAGTGAATGGTAGATACACACACACACCCTTCTCTCTCTCTCTCCAAATTGATTCTGTACTTGAATTGACATCTAAACACTTTAGAGGATCTCAACGCCCAATTTTGCAACAAAGAAATGCTTTTCAGTTCTGGATATAAGTTTATTTAAAAACAGTGTTTAGTCTACCCAGAGGGGAGGGAGGTGGCGCTTCCCACTGGACATGCACGCAATGAAAATGTGTTTTATTGACCAGTACTGAGATCTCTTATACAGGTGCCCCCAGTGGCACAGCGGTATGTCTGCGGGCTTATAACGCTAGAAACCGGGTTTCGATACCCGTAATGAGCAGAGCACAGATAGCCCATTGTGTAGCTTTGTGCTTAACTTTAAACAAACAAACAAAACAAACTCATAAGGGACGAGTTCCAATAATTATTCCAGCAATTTCTACTTACTTATTTAAGTCATTCCACCAAACTATTAAAGCTGAGAAAATGCTTTACAAATAGCACTGACCATGTCAAAGGTCATGACAATTTCCTGCACTATGGTCCTGTGTGACTTGTAGGGTACACATAAAAAAATATTTTATTCTATGACACAGCTATTGGAATCAAAGGGTTTGTGCATTTATTTGAATAATGCTTGAACTTATAATTATAGTAATGCAACTGATAAAAACATTTTTTTAAAAAGCTATTGTACATTTAATGTAATGTCAGCGAGCTTGAAAAATAAAACATAACATTCGCTCCACCCAGTTTCTTCCACATCGAAGTAAAAAGTTTAATTACCAGTACTCACGAAGTAATGTACAATTGGGGAATCTCTTAGCCTTTCCACTATCATTTCGATTCGTCCAATAATATTTTGTACCAGACACAGTAAGGTCTAGTTAGGCTTGTTAACACTGTTATTGTTTTTGGATTTGAAATATACTTAAGAGATGTTTTAATTTGTTTTCGAATGGGCGCAACTAATAGCTAATGAAAGCCCTCTGGTTTTTTTTTTCTTGGGCAGCTACAAATCATGTCCACCCATCTATTTAAATATTTCGGTCGTGCAGATACCTTAGTTGTTTTACAGGAGGCAACATTTCAAAGAATTAAGGAGGAAGCTCACGAATATCCAGAATGGAAATATATATTTATTGCGAAGCACGTTCTGTCGAGTCCATCTTTAAGTACCACGTTACAATGTTTTTTATTTATCCGTGAGGAAATGTATTCCTAGTCGGCTTCAATAGAAATATATAATTATATAGATTCAAAACACATTATGTCGCAATTTTTTTTTTTGAGGGGGGAATCAGCCTTCGCCAAAATAATAAACTGGAATTGTAGTGGCAAACATTCCACAAGTTGCCATGATGTGTTTTGTTCGACTGAAGTACATTTGTTGAAGAATACGGTGTGCAATTGGTTCATAGGAGCCTGCAGAGGATTACAATGGCGAATGCGACTTCCAAGGTCATCTCAAAGACGCTCAATTAGTGACTGGGCTGACCGGAAAAGATGACTGAAGTCACTCTCATGCTATATTTTGGAAAAAAAAAAACGAATTTGATGGTTTGTTGCGTTATTGTTCCTGAAGACCATTATGTTATCACGGCGGGAATGAAGCCTTGTAAACTGTTTATAGTTGGCAACAATATTCAGTACTCTGGATATTAATCAACTGTCTAATGTAATCAAATGCCCCAACCCTTTCTATAAGAACGTCCCCCGTGCCATTACTCCAACTCTCAACGCCTTGCACTTTGCATTTGAGTAAAAGTAACTTTTAGACTGGTTGATGGGTGCTATATACTAATCATTTTAAACTCTTTCGCACTGTACGATTAGAAATAGTAGAATCCTATCCACTGACGAAGACATCGGTCAATTAGAGCACAGTCTGATGTCTGTTTCACTCTAAACTCTTGTCCATTCGTCTTTTCTCTCGATCCATCACCAGCAGTTGAAGGCCACAACGTTTACATATGGCAGATGTGTATTTGAATAGCCGAACAAAGAAACTGTTTTTGATAACAACACTCCTGCTAGATGGCATCGAGTGTCAAGAGCCCTTTGAAAGCTAGACAGAACCATTACTCTAACTCATTATATTGGATATCATTCCTGATATTACATTTCTACATTTATAGTACTCAGACTATTGTGCCCGGCATGGCCAGGTGGATAAGGCGCTCGACTCACAATCTGAGGGTCGCGGGTTCGAATCCGCATCCCACCAAACATGCTCGCCCTTTCAGCCGTGGGGGCGTTATA